>NW_027137049.1:0-252347 GCF_040869045.1 Eurosta solidaginis | reverse complement strand
CGAGAAACAACGTTTGACAACCTTTAAACAGTTTTAATAACTATCTCAAAAATTATCGCTCTGATGCAAACAACTGATGAGTTATCTACTTAAATTTGTTGAACAAAACGACTTACGTATTTTAAACATGCTAACCTTTAGCCCGGTAAGCAAATTAAAAAAAAAACGCAATATGTAGGCTACACGAGAACGGAGACGTCGAGTAACCAAAACAAATGCGTTAAACAAATTCGTACACGTTATTTATCAATTTAACTCTAGAATTAAAGGATATACAACGAGAAACAACGTTTGACAACCTTTAAACAGTTTTAATAACTATCTCAAAAATTATCGCTCTGATGCAAACAACTGATGAGTTATCTACTTAAATTTGATGAACAAAACGACTTACGTATTTTAAACATGCTAACCTTTAGCCCGGTAAGCAAATTAAAAAAAAAACGCAATATGTAGGCTACACGAGAACGGAGACGTCGAGTAACCAAAACAAATGCGTTAAACAAATTCGTACACGTTATTTATCAATTTAACTCTAGAATTAAAGGATATACAACGAGAAACAACGTTTGACAACCTTTAAACAGTTTTAATAACTATCTCAAAAATTGTCGCTCTGATGCAAACAACTGATGAGTTATCTACTTAAATATGATGAACAAAACGACTTACGTATTTTAAACATGCTAACCTTTAGCCCGGTAAGCAAATTAAAAAAAAAACGCAATATGTAGGCTACACGAGAACGGAGACGTCGAGTAACCCAAACGAATGCGTTAAACAAATTCGTACACGTTGTTTATCAATCTAACTCTAGAATTAAAGGATATACAACGAGAAACAACGTTTGACAACCTTTAAACAGTTTTAATAACTATCTCAAAAATTATCGCTCTGATGCAAACAACTGATGAGTTATCTACTTAAATTTGATGAACAAAACGACTTACGTATTTTAAACATGCTAACCTTTAGCCCGGTAAGCAAATTAAAAAAAAAAACGCAATATGTAGGCTACACGAGAACGGAGACGTCGAGTAACCAAAACAAATGCGTTAAACAAATTCGTACACGTTATTTAAAAATTTAACTCTAGAATTAAAGGATATACAACGAGAAACAACGTTTGACAACCTTTAAACAGTTTTAATAACTATCTCAAAAATTATCGCTCTGATGCAAACAACTGATGAGTTATCTACTTAAATTTGATGAACAAAACGACTTACGTATTTTAAACATGCTAACCTTTAGCCCGGTAAGCAAATTAAAAAAAAAACGCAATATGTAGGCTACACGAGAACGGAGACGTCGAGTAACCAAAACAAATGCGTTAAACAAATTCGTACACATTATTTATCAATTTAACTCTAGAATTAAAGGATATACAACGAGAAACAACGTTTGATAAACTTTAAACAGTTTTAATAACTATCTCAAAAATTATCGCTCTGATGCCAACAACTGATGAGTTATCTACTTAAATATGATGAACAAAACGACTTACGTATTTTAAACATGCTAACCTTTAGCCCGGTAAGCAAATTAAAAAAAAAACGCAATATGTAGGCTACACGAGAACGGAGACGTCGAGTAACCAAAACAAATGCGTTAAACAAATTCGTACACGTTGTTTATCAATTTAACTCTAGAATTAAAGGATATACAACGAGAAACAACGTTTGACAACCTTTAAACAGTTTTAATAACTATCTCAAAAATTATCGCTCTGATGCAAACAACTGATGAGTTATCTACTTAAATATGATGAACAAAACGACTTACGTATTTTAAACATGCTAACCTTTAGCCCGGTAAGCAAATTAAAAAAAAAACGCAATATGTAGGCTACACGAGAACGGAGACGTCGAGTAACCAAAACAAATGCGTTAAACAAATTCGTACACGTTATTTATCTATTTAACTCTAGAATTAAAGGATATACAACGAGAAACAACGTTTGACAACCTTTAAACAGTTTTAATAACTATCTCAAAAATTGTCGCTCTGATGCAAACAACTGATGAGTTATCTACTCACATTTGTTGAACAAAACGACTTACGTATTTTAAACATGCTAACCTTTAGCCCGGTAAGCAAATTAAAAAAAAAACGCAATATGTAGGCTACACGAGAACGGAGACGTCGAGTAACCAAAACAAATGCGTTAAAAACAAATTCGTACACGTTATTTATAAATTTAACTCTAGAATTAAAGGATATACAACGAGAAACAACGTTTGACAACCTTTAAACAGTTTTAATAACTATCTCAAAAATTATGGCTCTGATGCAAACAACTGATGAGTTATCTACTTAAATTTGATGAACAAAACGACTTACGTATTTTAAACATGCTAACCTTTAGCCCGGTAAGCAAATAAAAAAAAAACGCAATATGTAGGCTACACGAGAACGGAGACGTCGAGTAACCAAAACAAATGCGTTAAACAAATTCGTACACGTTATTTATCAATTTAACTCTAGAATTAAAGGATATACAACGAGAAACAACGTTTGACAACCTTTAAACAGTTTTAATAACTATCTCAAAAATTATCGCTCTGATGCAAACAACTGATGAGTTATCTACTTAAATTTGATGAACAAAACGACTTACGTATTTTAAGCATGCTAACCTTTAGCCCGGTAAGCAAATTAAAAAAAAAAACGCAATATGTAGGCTACACGAGAACGGAGACGTCGAGTAACCAAAACAAATGCGTTAAACAAATTCGTACACGTTATTTATCAATTTAACTCTAGAATTAAAGGATATACAACGAGAAACAACGTTTGACAACCTTTAAACAGTTTTAATAACTATCTCAAAAATTGTCGCTCTGATGCAAACAACTGATGAGTTATCTACTTAAATTTGTTGAACAAAACGACTTACGTATTTTAAACATGCTAACCTTTAGCCCGGTAAGCAAATTAAAAAAAAAAACGCAATATGTAGGCTACACGAGAACGGAGACGTCGAGTAACCAAAACAAATGCGTTAAACAAATTCGTACACGTTATTTATCAATTTAACTCTAGAATTAAAGGATATACAACGAGAAACAACGTTTGACAACCTTTAAAGAGTTTTAATAACTATCTCAAAAATTATCTCTCTGATGCAAACAACTGATGAGTTATCTACTTAAATTTGATGAACAAAACGACTTACGTATTTTAAACATGCTAACCTTTAGCCCGGTAAGCAAATTAAAAAAAAACGCAATATGTACGCTACACGAGAACGGAGACGTCGAGTAACCAAAACAAATGCGTTAAACAAATTCGTACACGTTATTTATCAATTTAACTCTAGAATTAAAGGATATACAACGAGAAACAACGTTTGACAACCTTTAAACAGTTTTAATAACTATCTCAAAAATTGTCGCTCTGATGCAAACAACTGATGAGTTATCTACTTAAATATGATGAACAAAACGACTTACGTATTTTAAACATGCTAACCTTTAGCCCGGTAAGCAAATTAAAAAAAAAAACGCAATATGTAGGCTACACGAGAACGGAGACGTCGAGTAACCAAAACAAATGCGTTAAACAAATTCGTACACGTTATTTATCAATTTAACTCTAGAATTAAAGGATATACAACGAGAAACAACGTTTGACAACCTTTAAACAGTTTTAATAACTATCTCAAAAATTATCGCTCTGATGCAAACAACTGATGAGTTATCTACTTAAATTTGATGAACAAAACGACTTACGTATTTTAAATATGCTAACCTTTAGCCCGGTAAGTAAATTAAAAAAAAAACGCAATATGTGGGCTACACGAGAACGGAGACGTCGAGTAACCAAAACAAATGCGTTAAACAAATTCGTACACGTTATTTATCAATTTAACTCTAGAATTAAAGGATATACAACGAGAAACAACGTTTGACAACCTTTAAACAGTTTTAATAACTATCTCAAAAATTATCGCTCTGATGCAAACAACTGATGAGTTATCTACTTAAATTTGATGAACAAAACGACTTACGTATTTTAAACATGCTAACCTTTAGCCCGGTAAGCAAATTAAAAAAAAACGCAATATGTAGGCTACACGAGAACGGAGACGTCGAGTAACCAAAACAAATGCGTTAAACAAATTCGTACACGTTATTTATCAACTTAACTCTAGAATTAAAGGATATACAACGAGAAACAACGTTTGACAACCTTTAAACAGTTTTAATAACTATCTCAAAAATTATCGCTCTGATGCAAACAACTGATGAGTTATCTACTTAAATTTGATGAACAAAACGACTTACGTATTTTAAACATGCTAACCTTTAGCCCGGTAAGCAAATTAAAAAAAAAACGCAATATGTAGGCTACACGAGAACGGAGACGTCGAGTAACCAAAACAAATGCGTTAAACAAATTCGTACACGTTATTTATCAACTTAACTCTAGAATTAAAGGATATACAACGAGAAACAACGTTTGACAACCTTTAAACAGTTTTAATAACTATCTCAAAAATTATCGCTCTGATGCAAACAACTGATGAGTTATCTACTTAAATATGATGAACAAAACGACTTACGTATTTTAAACATGCTAACCTTTAGCCCGGTAAGCAAATTAAAAAAAAAACGCAATATGTAGGCTACACGAGAACGGAGACGTCGAGTAACCAAAACAAATGCGTTAAACAAATTCGTACACGTTATTTATCAATTTAACTCTAGAATTAAAGGATATACAACGAGAAACAACGTTTGACAACCTTTAAACAGTTTTAATAACTATCTCAAAAATTATCGCTCTGATGCAAACAACTGATGAGTTATCTACTTAAATATGATGAACAAAACGACTTACGTATTTTAAACATGCTAACCTTTAGCCCGGTAAGCAAATTAAAAAAAAAACGCAATATGTAGGCTACACGAGAACGGAGACGTCGAGTAACCAAAACAAATGCGTTAAACAAATTCGTACACGTTATTTATCAATTTAACTCTAGAATTAAAGGATATACAACGAGAAACAACGTTTGACAACCTTTAAACAGTTTTAATAACTATCTCAAAAATTATCGCTCTGATGCAAACAACTGATGAGTTATCTACTTAAATTTGATGAACAAAACGACTTACGTATTTTAAGCATGCTAACCTTTAGCCCGGTAAGCAAATTAAAAAAAAAACGCAATATGTAGGCTACACGAGAACGGAGACGTCGAGTAACCAAAACAAATGCGTTAAACAAATTCGTACACGTTATTTATCAATTTAACTCTGGAATTAAAGGATATACAACGAGAAACAACGTTTGACAACCTTTAAACAGTTTTAATAACTATCTCAAAAATTATCGCTCTGATGCAAACAACTGATGAGTTATCTACTTAAATTTGTTGAACAAAACGACTTACGTATTTTAAACATGCTAACCTTTAGCCCGGTAAGCAAATTAAAAAAAAACGCAATATGTAGGCTACACGAGAACGGAGACGTCGAGTAACCAAAACAAATGCGTTAAACAAATTCGTACACGTTATTTATCAATTTAACTCTAGAATTAAAGGATATACAACGAGAAACAACCTTTGACAACCTTTAAACAGTTTTAATAACTATCTCAAAAATTATCGCTCTGATGCAAACAACTGATGAGTTATCTACTTAAATTTGATGAACAAAACGACTTACGTATTTTAAACATGCTAACCTTTAGCCCGGTAAGCAAATTAAAAAAAAAACGCAATATGTAGGCTACACGAGAACGGAGACGTCGAGTAACCAAAACAAATGCGTTAAACAAATTCGTACACGTTATTTATCAATTTAACTCTAGAATTAAAGGATATACAACGAGAAACAACGTTTGACAACCTTTAAACAGTTTTAATAACTATCTCAAAAATTGTCGCTCTGATGCAAACAACTGATGAGTTATCTACTTAAATATGATGAACAAAACGACTTACGTATTTTAAACATGCTAACCTTTAGCCCGGTAAGCAAATTAAAAAAAAAACGCAATATGTAGGCTACACGAGAACGGAGACGTCGAGTAACCAAAACGAATGCGTTAAACAAATTCGTACACGTTGTTTATCAATTTAACTCTAGAATTAAAGGATATACAACGAGAAACAACGTTTGACAACCTTTAATCAGTTTTAATAACTATCTCAAAAATTATCGCTCTGATGCAAACAACTGATGAGTTATCTACTTAAATTTGATGAACAAAACGACTTACGTATTTTAAACATGCTAACCTTTAGCCCGGTAAGCAAATTAAAAAAAAAAACGCAATATGTAGGCTACACGAGAACGGAGACGTCGAGTAACCAAAACAAATGCGTTAAACAAATTCGTACACGTTATTTATAAATTTAACTCTAGAATTAAAGGATATACAACGAGAAACAACGTTTGACAACCTTTAAACAGTTTTAATAACTATCTCAAAAATTATCGCTCTGATGCAAACAACTGATGAGTTATCTACTTAAATTTGATGAACAAAACGACTTACGTATTTTAAACATGCTAACCTTTAGCCCGGTAAGCAAATTAAAAAAAAAACGCAATATGTAGGCTACGGAGACGTCGAGTAACCAAAACAAATGCGTTAAACAAATTCGTACACGTTATTTATCAATTTAACTCTAGAATTAAAGGATATACAACGAGAAACAACGTTTGATAACCTTTAAACAGTTTTAATAACTATCTCAAAAATTATCGCTCTGGTGCCAACAACTGATGAGTTATCTACTTAAATATGATGAACAAAACGACTTACGTATTTTAAACATGCTAACCTTTAGCCCGGTAAGCAAATTAAAAAAAAAACGCAATATGTAGGCTACACGAGAACGGAGACGTCGAGTAACCAAAACAAATGCGTTAAACAAATTCGTACACGTTGTTTATCAATTTAACTGTAGAATTAAAGGATATACAACGAGAAACAACGTTTGACAACCTTTAAACAGTTTTAATAACTATCTCAAAAATTATCGCTCTGATGCAAACAACTGATGAGTTATCTACTTAAATATGATGAACAAAACGACTTACGTATTTTAAACATGCTAACCTTTAGCCCGGTAAGCAAATTAAAAAAAAAACGCAATATGTAGGCTACACGAGAACGGAGACGTCGAGTAACCAAAACAAATGCGTTAAACAAATTCGTACACGTTATTTATCTATTTAACTCTAGAATTAAAGGATATACAACGAGAAACAACGTTTGACAACCTTTAAACAGTTTTAATAACTATCTCAAAAATTGTCGCTCTGATGCAAACAACTGATGAGTTATCTACTCACATTTGTTGAACAAAACGACTTACGTATTTTAAACATGCTAACCTTTAGCCCGGTAAGCAAATTAAAAAAAAAACGCAATATGTAGGCTACACGAGAACGGAGACGTCGAGTAACCAAAACAAATGCGTTAAACAAATTCGTACACGTTATTTATAAATTTAACTCTAGAATTAAAGGATATACAACGAGAAACAACGTTTGACAACCTTTAAACAGTTTTAATAACTATCTCAAAAATTGTCGCTCTGATGCAAACAATTGATGAGTTATCTACTCACATTTGTTGAACAAAACGACTTACGTATTTTAAACATGCTAACCTTTAGCCCGGTAAGCAAATTAAAAAAAAAACGCAATATGTAGGCTACACGAGAACGGAGACGTCGAGTAACCAAAACAAATGCGTTAAACAAATTCGTACACGTTGTTTATCAATTTAACTCTAGAATTAAAGGATATACAACGAGAAACAACGTTTGACAACCTTTAAACAGTTTTAATAACTATCTCAAAAATTATCGCTCTGATGCAAACAACTGATGAGTTATCTACTTAAATATGATGAACAAAACGACTTACGTATTTTAAACATGCTAACCTTTAGCCCGGTAAGCAAATAAAAAAAAACGCAATATGTAGGCTACACGAGAACGGAGACGTCGAGTAACCAAAACAAATGCGCTAAACAAATTCGTACACGTTATTTATCAATTTAACTCTAGAATTAAAGGATATACAACGAGAAACAACGTTTGACAACCTTTAAACAGTTTTAATAACTATCTCAAAAATTGTCGCTCTGATGCAAGCAACTGATGAGTTATCTACTTAAATTTGATGAACAAAACGACTTACGTATTTTAAACATGCTAACCTTTAGCCCGGTAAGCAAATTAAAAAAAAAACGCAATATGTAGGCTACACGAGAACGGAGACGTCGAGTAACCAAAACAAATGCGTTAAACAAATTCGTACACGTTATTTATCAATTTAACTCTAGAATTAAAGGATATACAACGAGAAACAACGTTTGACAACCTTTATACAGTTTTAATAACTATCTCAAAAATTGTCGCTCTGATGCAAACAACTGATGAGTTATCTACTTAAATTTGATGAACAAAACGACTTACGTATTTTAAACATGCTAACCTTTAGCCCGGTAAGCAAATTAAAAAAAAAACGCAATATGTAGGCTACACGAGAACGGAGACGTCGAGTAACCAAAACAAATGCGTTAAACAAATTCGTACACGTTATTTATCAATTTAACTCTAGAATTAAAGGATATACAACGAGAAACAACGTTTGACAACCTTTAAACAGTTTTAATAACTATCTCAAAAATTGTCGCTCTGATGCAAACAACTGATGAGTTATCTACTTAAATTTGATGAACAAAACGACTTACGTATTTTAAACATGCTAACCTTTAGCCCGGTAAGCAAATTAAAAAAAAAAACGCAATATGTAGGCTACACGAGAACGGAGACGTCGAGTAACCAAAACAAATGCGTTAAACAAATTCGTACACGTTATTTATCAATTTAACTCTAGAATTAAAGGATATACAACGAGAAACAACGTTTGACAAACTTTAAACAGTTTTAATAACTATCTCAAAAATTATCGCTCTGATGCAAACAACTGATGAGTTATCTACTTAAATATGATGAACAAAACGACTTACGTATTTTAAACATGCTAACCTTTAGCCCGGTAAGCAAATTAAAAAAAAAACGCAATATGTGGGCTACACGAGAACGGAGACGTCGAGTAACCAAAACAAATGCGTTAACAAATTCGTACACGTTATTTATCAATTTAACTCTAGAATTAAAGGATATACAACGAGAAACAACGTTTGACAACCTTTAAACAGTTTTAATAACTATCTCAAAAATTATCGCTCTGATGCAAACAACTGATGAGTTATCTACTTAAATTTGATGAACAAAACGACTTACGTATTTTAAACATGCTAACCTTTAGCCCGGTAAGCAAATTAAAAAAAAAAACGCAATATGTAGGCTACACGAGAACGGAGACGTCGAGTAACCAAAACAAATGCGTTAAACAAATTCGTACACGTTATTTATCAATTTAACTCTAGAATTAAAGGATATACAACGAGAAACAGCGTTTGACAACCTTTAAACAGTTTTAATAACTATCTCAAAAATTATCGCTCTGATGCAAACAACTGATGAGTTATCTACTTAAATATGATGAACAAAACGACTTACGTATTTTAAACATGCTAACCTTTAGCCCGGTAAGCAAATTAAAAAAAAAACGCAATATGTAGGCTACACGAGAACGGAGACGTCGAGTAACCAAAACAAATGCGTTAAACAAATTCGTACACGTTATTTATCAATTTAACTCTAGAATTAAAGGATATACAACGAGAAACAACGTTTGACAACCTTTAAACAGTTTTAATAACTATCTCAAAAATTATCGCTCTGATGCAAACAACTGATGAGTTATCTACTTAAATTTGATGAACAAAACGACTTACGTATTTTAAACATGCTAACCTTTAGCCCGGTAAGCAAATTAAAAAAAAAACGCAATATGTAGGCTACACGAGAACGGAGACGTCGAGTAACCAAAACAAATGCGTTAAACAAATTCGTACACGTTATTTATCAACTTAACTCTAGAATTAAAGGATATACAACGAGAAACAACGTTTGACAACCTTTAAACAGTTTTAATAACTATCTCAAAAATTATCGCTCTGATGCAAACAACTGATGAGTTATCTACTTAAATTTGATGAACAAAACGACTTACGTATTTTAAACATGCTAACCTTTAGCCCGGTAAGCAAATTAAAAAAAAAAAACGAAATATGTAGGCTACACGAGAACGGAGACGTCGAGTAACCAAAACAAATGCGTTAAACAAATTCGTACACGTTATTTATCAATTTAACCCTAGAATTAAAGGATATACAACGAGAAACAACGTTTGACAAACTTTAAACAGTTTTAATAACTATCTCAAAAATTATTGCTCTGATGCAAACAACTGATGAGTTATCTACTTAAATATGATGAACAAAACGACTTACGTATTTTAAACATGCTAACCTTTAGCCCGGTAAGCAAATTAAAAAAAAAACGCAATATGTAGGCTACACGAGAACGGAGACGTCGAGTAACCAAAACAAATGCGTTAAACAAATTCGTACACGTTATTTATCAATTTAACTCTAGAATTAAAGGATATACAACGAGAAACAACGTTTGACAACCTTTAAACAGTTTTAATAACTATCTCAAAAATTATCGCTCTGATGCAAACAACTGATGAGTTATCTACTTAAATTTGATGAACAAATCGACTTACGTATTTTAAACATGCTAACCTTTAGCCCGGTAAGCAAATTAAAAAAAAAAACGCAATATGTAGGCTACACGAGAACGGAGACGTCGAGTAACCAAAACAAATGCGTTAAACAAATTCGTACACGTTATTTATCAATTTAACTCTAGAATTAAAGGATATACAACGAGAAACAACGTTTGACAACCTTTAAACAGTTTTAATAACTATCTCAAAAATTATCGCTCTGATGCAAACAACTGATGAGTTATCTACTTAAATATGATGAACAAAACGACTTACGTATTTTAAACATGCTAACCTTTAGCCCGGTAAGCAAATTAAAAAAAAAACGCAATATGTAGGCTACACGAGAACGGAGACGTCGAGTAACCAAAACAAATGCGTTAAACAAATTCGTACACGTTATTTATCAATTTAGCTCTAGAATTAAAGGATATACAACGAGAAACAACGTTTGACAATCTTTAAACAGTTTTAATAACTATCTCAAAAATTATCGCTCTGATGCAAACAACTGATGAGTTATCTACTTAAATTTGATGAACAAAACGACTTACGTATTTTAAACATGCTAACCTTTAGCCCGGTAAGCAAATTAAAAAAAAAACGCAATATGTAGGCTACACGAGAACGGAGACGTCGAGTAACCAAAACAAATGCGTTAAACAAATTCGTACACGTTATTTATCAATTTAACTCTAGAATTAAAGGATATACAACGAGAAACAACGTTTGACAACCTTTAAACAGTTTTAATAACTATCTCAAAAATTATCGCTCTGATGCAAACAACTGATGAGTTATCTACTTAAATTTGATGAACAAAACGACTTACGTATTTTAAACATGCTAACCTTTAGCCCGGTAAGCAAATTAAAAAAAAACGAAATATGTAGGCTACACGAGAACGGAGACGTCGAGTAACCAAAGCAAATGCGTTAAACAAATTCGTACACGTTATTTATCAATTTAACCCTAGAATTAAAGGATATACAACGAGAAACAACGTTTGACAAACTTTAAACAGTTTTAATAACTATCTCAAAAATTATCGCTCTGATGCAAACAACTGATGAGTTATCTACTTAAATATGATGAACAAAACGACTTACGTATTTTAAACATGCTAACCTTTAGCCCGGTAAGCAAATTAAAAAAAAACGCAATATGTAGGCTACACGAGAACGGAGACGTCGAGTAACCAAAACAAATGCGTTAAACAAATTCGTACACGTTATTTATCAATTTAACTCTAGAATTAAAGGATATACAACGAGAAACAACGTTTGACAACCTTTAAACAGTTTTAATAACTATCTCAAAAATTATCGCTCTGATGCAAACAACTGATGAGTTATCTACTTAAATTTGATGAACAAAACGACTTACGTATTTTAAACATGCTAACCTTTAGCCCGGTAAGCAAATTAAAAAAAAAAAAACGCAATATGTAGGCTACACGAGAACGGAGACGTCGAGTAACCAAAACAAATGCGTTAAACAAATTCGTACACGTTATTTATCAATTTAACTCTAGAATTAAAGGATATACAACGAGAAACAACGTTTGACAACCTTTAAACAGTTTTAATAACTATCTCAAAAATTATCGCTCTGATGCAAACAACTGATGAGTTATCTACTTAAATTTGATGAACAAAACGACTTACGTATTTTAAACATGCTAACCTTTAGCCCGGTAAGCAAATTAAAAAAAAAACGAAATATGTAGGCTACACGAGAACGGAGACGTCGAGTAACCAAAACAAATGCGTTAAACAAATTCGTACACGTTATTTATCAATTTAACTCTAGAATTAAAGGATATACAACGAGAAACAACGTTTGACAACCTTTAAACAGTTTTAATAACTATCTCAAAAATTATCGCTCTGATGCAAACAACTGATGAGTTATCTACTTAAATTTGATGAACAAAACGACTTACGTATTTTAAACATGCTAACCTTTAGCCCGGTAAGCAAATTAAAAAAAAAACGCAATATGTAGGCTACACGAGAACGGAGACGTCGAGTAACCAAAACAAATGCGTTAAACAAATTCGTACACGTTATTTATCAATTTAACTCTAGAATTAAAGGATATACAACGAGAAACAACGTTTGACAACCTTTAAACAGTTTTAATAACTATCTCAAAAATTATCGCTCTGATGCAAACAACTGATGAGTTATCTACTTAAATATGATGAACAAAACGGCTTACGTATTTTAAACATGCTAACCTTTAGCCCGGTAAGCAAATTAAAAAAAAAAACGCAATATGTAGGCTACACGAGAACGGAGACGTCGAGTAACCAAAACAAATGCGTTAAACAAATTCGTACACGTTATTTATCAATTTAACTCTAGAATTAAAGGATATACAACGAGAAACAACGTTTGACAACCTTTAAACAGTTTTAATAACTATCTCAAAAATTATCGCTCTGATGCAAACAACTGATGAGTTATCTACTTAAATTTGATGAACAAAACGACTTACGTATTTTAAACATGCTAACCTTTAGCCCGGTAAGCAAATTAAAAAAAAAACGCAATATGTAGGCTACACGAGAACGGAGACGTCGAGTAACCAAAACAAATGCGTTAAACAAATTCGTACACGTTATTTATCAATTTAACCCTAGAATTAAAGGATATACAACGAGAAACAACGTTTGACAAACTTTAAACAGTTTTAATAACTATCTCAAAAATTATCGCTCTGATGCAAACAACTGATGAGTTATCTACTTAAATATGATGAACAAAACGACTTACGTATTTTAAACATGCTAACCTTTAGCCCGGTAAGCAAATTAAAAAAAAAACGCAATATGTAGGCTACACGAGAACGGAGACGTCGAGTAACCAAAACAAATGCGTTAAACAAATTCGTACACGTTATTTATCAATTTAACTCTAGAATTAAAGGATATACAACGAGAAACAACGTTTGACAACCTTTAAACAGTTTTAATAACTATCTCAAAAATTATCGCTCTGATGCAAACAACTGATGAGTTATCTACTTAAATTTGATGAACAAAACGACTTACGTATTTTAAACATGCTAACCTTTAGCCCGGTAAGCAAATTAAAAAAAAAAAACGCAATATGTAGGCTACACGAGAACGGAGACGTCGAGTAACCAAAACAAATGCGTTAAACAAATTCGTACACGTTATTTATCAATTTAACTCTAGAATTAAAGGATATACAACGAGAAACAACGTTTGACAAACTTTAAACAGTTTTAATAACTATCTCAAAAATTATCGCTCTGATGCAAACAACTGATGAGTTATCTACTTAAATATGATGAACAAAACGGCTTACGTATTTTAAACATGCTAACCTTTAGCCCGGTAAGCAAATTAAAAAAAAAAACGCAATATGTAGGCTACACGAGAACGGAGACGTCGAGTAACCAAAACAAATGCGTTAAACAAATTCGTACACGTTATTTATCAATTTAACTCTAGAATTAAAGGATATACAACGAGAAACAACGTTTGACAACCTTTAAACAGTTTTAATAACTATCTCAAAAATTGTCGCTCTGATGCAAACAACTGATGAGTTATCTACTTAAATTTGATGAACAAAACGACTTACGTATTTTAAACATGCTAACCTTTAGCCCGGTAAGCAAATTAAAAAAAAAACGCAATATGTAGGCTACACGAGAACGGAGACGTCGAGTAACCAAAACAAATGCGTTAAACAAATTCGTACACGTTATTTATCAATTTAACTCTAGAATTAAAGGATATACAACGAGAAACAACGTTTGACAACCTTTATACAGTTTTAATAACTATCTCAAAAATTGTCGCTCTGATGCAAACAACTGATGAGTTATCTACTTAAATTTGATGAACAAAACGACTTACGTATTTTAAACATGCTAACCTTTAGCCCGGTAAGCAAATTAAAAAAAAACGCAATATGTAGGCTACACGAGAACGGAGACGTCGAGTAACCAAAACAAATGCGTTAAACAAATTCGTACACGTTATTTATCAATTTAACTCTAGAATTAAAGGATATACAACGAGAAACAACGTTTGACAACCTTTAAACAGTTTTAATAACTATCTCAAAAATTGTCGCTCTGATGCAAACAACTGATGAGTTATCTACTTAAATTTGATGAACAAAACGACTTACGTATTTTAAACATGCTAACCTTTAGCCCGGTAAGCAAATTAAAAAAAAAACGCAATATGTAGGCTACACGAGAACGGAGACTTCGAGTAACCAAAACAAATGCGTTAAACAAATTCGTACACGTTATTTATCAATTTAACTCTAGAATTAAAGGATATACAACGAGAAACAACGTTTGACAAACTTTAAACAGTTTTAATAACTATCTCAAAAATTATCGCTCTGATGCAAACAACTGATGAGTTATCTACTTAAATTTGATGAACAAAACGACTTACGTATTTTAAACATGCTAACCTTTAGCCCGGTAAGCAAATTAAAAAAAAAACGCAATATGTGGGCTACACGAGAACGGAGACGTCGAGTAACCAAAACAAATGCGTTAACAAATTCGTACACGTTATTTATCAATTTAACTCTAGAATTAAAGGATATACAACGAGAAACAACGTTTGACAACCTTTAAACAGTTTTAATAACTATCTCAAAAATTATCGCTCTGATGCAAACAACTGATGAGTTATCTACTTAAATTTGATGAACAAAACGACTTACGTATTTTAAACATGCTAACCTTTAGCCCGGTAAGCAAATTAAAAAAAAAACGCAATATGTAGGCTACACGAGAACGGAGACGTCGAGTAACCAAAACAAATGCGTTAAACAAATTCGTACACGTTATTTATCAATTTAACTCTAGAATTAAAGGATATACAACGAGAAACAACGTTTGACAACCTTTAAACAGTTTTAATAACTATCTCAAAAATTATAGCTCTGATGCAAACAACTGATGAGTTATCTACTTAAATTTGATGAACAAAACGACTTACGTATTTTAAACATGCTAACCTTTAGCCCGGTAAGCAAATTAAAAAAAAAACGCAATATGTAGGCTACACAAGAACGGAGACTTCGAGTAACCAAAACAAATGCGTTAAACAAATTCGTACACGTTATTTATCAATTTAACTCTAGAATTAAAGGATATACAACGAGAAACAACGTTTGACAACCTTTAAACAGTTTTAATAACTATCTCAAAAATTATCGCTCTGATGCAAACAACTGATGAGTTATCTACTTAAATATGATGAACAAAACGACTTACGTATTTTAAACATGCTAACCTTTAGCCCGGTAAGCAAATTAAAAAAAAAAACGCAATATGTAGGCTACACGAGAACGGAGACGTCGAGTAACCAAAACAAATGCGTTAAACAAATTCGTACACTTTATTTATCAATTTAACTCTAGAATTAAAGGATATACAACGAGAAACAACGTTTGACAACCTTTAAACAGTTTTAATAACTATCTCAAAAATTATCGCTCTGATGCAAACAACTGATGAGTTATCTACTTAAATTTGATGAACAAAACGACTTACGTATTTTAAACATGCTAACCTTTAGCCCGGTAAGCAAATTAAAAAAAAAATGCAATATGTAGGCTACACGAGAACGGAGACGTCGAGTAACCAAAACAAATGCGTTAAACAAATTCGTACACGTTATTTATCAATTTAACTCTAGAATTAAAGGATATACAACGAGAAACAACGTTTGACAACCTTTAAACAGTTTTAATAACTATCTCAAAAATTATCGCTCTGATGCAAACAACTGATGAGTTATCTACTTAAATTTGATGAACAAAACGACTTACGTATTTTAAACATGCTAACCTTTAGCCCGGTAAGCAAATTAAAAAAAAAACGAAATATGTAGGCTACACGAGAACGGAGACGTCGAGTAACCAAAACAAATGCGTTAAACAAATTCGTACACGTTATTTATCAATTTAACCCTAGAATTAAAGGATATACAACGAGAAACAACGTTTGACAAACTTTAAACAGTTTTAATAACTATCTCAAAAATTATCGCTCTGATGCAAACAACTGATGAGTTATCTACTTAAATATGATGAACAAAACGACTTACGTATTTTAAACATGCTAACCTTTAGCCCGGTAAGCAAATTAAAAAAAAAACGCAATATGTAGGCTACACGAGAACGGAGACGTCGAGTAACCAAAACAAATGCGTTAAACAAATTCGTACACGTTATTTATCAATTTAACTCTAGAATTAAAGGATATACAACGAGAAACAACGTTTGACAACCTTTAAACAGTTTTAATAACTATCTCAAAAATTATCGCTCTGATGCAAACAACTGATGAGTTATCTACTTAAATTTGATGAACAAAACGACTTACGTCATTTTAAACATGCTAACCTTTAGCCCGGTAAGCAAATTAAAAAAAAAAAACGCAATATGTAGGCTACACGAGAACGGAGACGTCGAGTAACCAAAACAAATGCGTTAAACAAATTCGTACACCTTATTTATCAATTTAACTCTAGAATTAAAGGATATACAACGAGAAACAACGTTTGACAACCTTTAAACAGTTTTAATAACTATCTCAAAAATTATCGCTCTGATGCAAACAACTGATGAGTTATCTACTTAAATTTGATGAACAAAACGACTTACGTATTTTAAACATGCTAACCTTTAGCCCGGTAAGCAAATTAAAAAAAAAAACGAAATATGTAGGCTACACGAGAACGGAGACGTCGAGTAACCAAAACAAATGCGTTAAACAAATTCGTACACGTTATTTATCAATTTAACTCTAGAATTAAAGGATATACAACGAGAAACAACGTTTGACAACCTTTAAACAGTTTTAATAACTATCTCAAAAATTATCGCTCTGATGCAAACAACTGATGAGTTATCTACTTAAATTTGATGAACAAAACGACTTACGTATTTTAAACATGCTAACCTTTAGCCCGGTAAGCAAATTAAAAAAAAAACGAAATATGTAGGCTACACGAGAACGGAGACGTCGAGTAACCAAAACAAATGCGTTAAACAAATTCGTACACGTTATTTATCAATTTAACCCTAGAATTAAAGGATATACAACGAGAAACAACGTTTGACAAACTTTAAACAGTTTTAATAACTATCTCAAAAATTATCGCTCTGATGCAAACAACTGATGAGTTATCTACTTAAATATGATGAACAAAACGACTTACGTATTTTAAACATGCTAACCTTTAGCCCGGTAAGCAAATTAAAAAAAAAACGCAATATGTAGGCTACACGAGAACGGAGACGTCGAGTAACCAAAACAAATGCGTTAAACAAATTCGTACACGTTATTTATCAATTTAACTCTAGAATTAAAGGATATACAACGAGAAACAACGTTTGACAACCTTTAAACAGTTTTAATAACTATCTCAAAAATTATCGCTCTGATGCAAACAACTGATGAGTTATCTACTTAAATTTGATGAACAAAACGACTTACGTATTTTAAACATGCTAACCTTTAGCCCGGTAAGCAAATTAAAAAAAAAAAACGCAATATGTAGGCTACACGAGAACGGAGACGTCGAGTAACCAAAACAAATGCGTTAAACAAATTCGTACACGTTATTTATCAATTTAACTCTAGAATTAAAGGATATACAACGAGAAACAACGTTTGACAAACTTTAAACAGTTTTAATAACTATCTCAAAAATTATCGCTCTGATGCAAACAACTGATGAGTTATCTACTTAAATATGATGAACAAAACGGCTTACGTATTTTAAACATGCTAACCTTTAGCCCGGTAAGCAAATTAAAAAAAAAAACGCAATATGTAGGCTACACGAGAACGGAGACGTCGAGTAACCAAAACAAATGCGTTAAACAAATTCGTACACGTTATTTATCAATTTAACTCTAGAATTAAAGGATATACAACGAGAAACAACGTTTGACAACCTTTAAACAGTTTTAATAACTATCTCAAAAATTGTCGCTCTGATGCAAACAACTGATGAGTTATCTACTTAAATTTGATGAACAAAACGACTTACGTATTTTAAACATGCTAACCTTTAGCCCGGTAAGCAAATTAAAAAAAAAACGCAATATGTAGGCTACACGAGAACGGAGACGTCGAGTAACCAAAACAAATGCGTTAAACAAATTCGTACACGTTATTTATCAATTTAAGTCTAGAATTAAAGGATATACAACGAGAAACAACGTTTGACAACCTTTATACAGTTTTAATAACTATCTCAAAAATTGTCGCTCTGATGCAAACAACTGATGAGTTATCTACTTAAATTTGATGAACAAAACGACTTACGTATTTTAAACATGCTAACCTTTAGCCCGGTAAGCAAATTAAAAAAAAAACGCAATATGTAGGCTACACGAGAACGGAGACGTCGAGTAACCAAAACAAATGCGTTAAACAAATTCGTACACGTTATTTATCAATTTAACTCTAGAATTAAAGGATATACAACGAGAAACAACGTTTGACAACCTTTAAACAGTTTTAATAACTATCTCAAAAATTGTCGCTCTGATGCAAACAACTGATGAGTTATCTACTTAAATTTGATGAACAAAACGACTTACGTATTTTAAACATGCTAACCTTTAGCCCGGTAAGCAAATTAAAAAAAAAAACGCAATATGTAGGCTACACGAGAACGGAGACTTCGAGTAACCAAAACAAATGCGTTAAACAAATTCGTACACGTTATTTATCAATTTAACTCTAGAATTAAAGGATATACAACGAGAAACAACGTTTGACAAACTTTAAACAGTTTTAATAACTATCTCAAAAATTATCGCTCTGATGCAAACAACTGATGAGTTATCTACTTAAATATGATGAACAAAACGACTTACGTATTTTAAACATGCTAACCTTTAGCCCGGTAAGCAAATTAAAAAAAAAACGCAATATGTGGGCTACACGAGAACGGAGACGTCGAGTAACCAAAACAAATGCGTTAACAAATTCGTACACGTTATTTATCAATTTAACTCTAGAATTAAAGGATATACAACGAGAAACAACGTTTGACAACCTTTAAACAGTTTTAGTAACTATCTCAAAAATTATCGCTCTGATGCAAACAACTGATGAGTTATCTACTTAAATTTGATGAACAAAACGACTTACGTATTTTAAACATGCTAACCTTTAGCCCGGTAAACAAATTAAAAAAAACACGCAATATGTAGGCTACACGAGAACGGAGACGTCGAGTAACCAAAACAAATGCGTTAAACAAATTCGTACACGTTATTTATCAATTTAACTCTAGAATTAAAGGATATACAACGAGAAACAACGTTTGACAACCTTTAAACAGTTTTAATAACTATCTCAAAAATTATAGCTCTGATGCAAACAACTGATGAGTTATCTACTTAAATTTGATGAACAAAACGACTTACGTATTTTAAACATGCTAACCTTTAGCCCGGTAAGCAAATTAAAAAAAAAACGCAATATGTAGGCTACACAAGAACGGAGACTTCGAGTAACCAAAACAAATGCGTTAAACAAATTCGTACACGTTATTTATCAATTTAACTCTAGAATTAAAGGATATACAACGAGAAACAACGTTTGACAACCTTTAAACAGTTTTAATAACTATCTCAAAAATTATCGCTCTGATGCAAACAACTGATGAGTTATCTACTTAAATTTGATGAACAAAACGACTTACGTATTTTAAACATGCTAACCTTTAGCCCGGTAAGCAAATTAAAAAAAAAAACGCAATATGTAGGCTACACGAGAACGGAGACGTCGAGTAACCAAAACAAATGCGTTAAACAAATTCGTACACGTTATTTATCAATTTAACTCTAGAATTAAAGGATATACAACGAGAAACAACGTTTGACAACCTTTAAACAGTTTTAATAACTATCTCAAAAATTGTCGCTCTGATGCAAACAACTGATGAGTTATCTACTTAAATTTGTTGAACAAAACGACTTACGTATTTTAAGCATGCTAACCTTTAGCCCGGTAAGCAAATTAAAAAAAAACGCAATATGTAGGCTACACGAGAACGGAGACGTCGAGTAACCAAAACAAATGCGTTAAACAAATTCGTACACGTTATTTATCAATTTAACTCTAGAATTAAAGGATATACAACGAGAAACAACGTTTGACAACCTTTAAACAGTTTTAATAACTATCTCAAAAATTGTCGCTCTGATGCAAACAACTGATGAGTTATCTACTTAAATTTGATGAACAAAACGACTTACGTATTTTAAACATGCTAACCTTTAGCCCGGTAAGCAAATTAAAAAAAAAACGCAATATGTAGGCTACACGAGAACCGAGACGTCGAGTAACCAAAACCAATGCGTTAAACAAATTCGTACACGTTATTTATCAATTTAACTCTAGAATTAAAGGATATACAACGAGAAACAACGTTTGACAACCTTTAAACAGTTTTAATAACTATCTCAAAAATTATCGCTCTGATGAAAACAACTGATGAGTTATCTACTTAAATATGATGAACAAAACGACTTACGTATTTTAAACATGCTAACCTTTAGCCCGGTAAGCAAATTAAAAAAAAAAACGCAATATGTAGGCTACACGAGAACGGAGACGTCGAGTAACCAAAACAAATGCGTTAAACAAATTCGTACACGTTATTTATCAATTTAGCTCTAGAATTAAAGGATATACAACGAGAAACAACGTTTGACAACCTTTAAACAGTTTTAATAACTATCTCAAAAATTATCGCTCTGATGCAAACAACTGATGAGTTATCTACTTAAATTTGATGAACAAAACGACTTACGTATTTTAAACATGCTAACCTTTAGCCCGGTAAGCAAATTAAAAAAAAAAAACGCAATATGTAGGCTACACGAGAACGGAGACGTCGAGTAACCAAAACAAATGCGTTAAACAAATTCGTACACGTTATTTATCAATTTAACTCTAGAATTAAAGGATATACAACGAGAAACAACGTTTGACAACCTTTAAACAGTTTTAATAACTATCTCAAAAATTATCGCTCTGATGCAAACAACTGATGAGTTATCTACTTAAATTTGTTGAACAAAACGACTTACGTATTTTAAACATGCGGTAAGCAAATTAAAAAAAAACGCAATATGTAGGCTACACGAGAACAGAGACGTCGAGTAACCAAAACAAATTCGTTAAACAAATTCGTACACGTTATTTATCAATTTAACTCTAGAATTAAAGGATATACAACGAGAAACAACGTTTGACAACCCTTTAAACAGTTTTTAATAACTATCTCAAAAATTGTCGCTCTGATGCAAACAACTGATGAGTTATCTACTCACATTTGTTGAACAAAACGACTTACGTATTTTAAACATGCTAACCTTTAGCCCGGTAAGCAAATTAAAAAAAAAACGCAATATGTAGGCTACACGAGAACGGAGACGTCGAGTAACCAAAAACAAATGCGTTAAACAAATTCGTACACGTTATTTATCAATTTAACTCTAGAATTAAAGGATATACAACGAGAAACAACGTTTGACAACCTCTTAAAGAGTTTTAATAACTATCTCAAAAATTATCGCTCTGATGCAAACAACTGATGAGTTATCTACTTAAATTTGATGAACAAAACGACTTACGTATTTTAAACATGCTAACCTTTAGCCCGGTAAGCAAATTAAAAAAAAAACGCAATATGTAGGCTACACGAGAACGGAGACGTCGAGTAACCAAAACAAATGCGTTTAAACAAATTCGTACACGTTATTTATCAATTTAACTCTAGAATTAAAGGATATACAACGAGAAACAACGTTTGACAACCTTTAAACAGTTTTAATAACTATCTCAAAAATTGTCGCTCTGATGCAAACAACTGATGAGTTATCTACTTAAATATGATGAACAAAACGACTTACGTATTTTAAACATGCTAACCTTTAGCCCGGTAAGCAAATTAAAAAAAAAAACGCAATATGTAGGCTACACGAGAACGGAGACGTCGAGTAACCAAAACAAATGCGTTAAACAAATTCGTAAACGTTATTTATCAATTTAACTCTAGAATTAAAGGATATACAACGAGAAACAACGTTTGACAACCTTTAAACAGTTTTAATAACTATCTCAAAAATTATCGCTCTGATGCAAACAACTGATGAGTTATCTACTTAAATTTGATGAACAAAACGACTTACGTATTTTAAACATGCTAACCTTTAGCCCGGTAAGCAAATTAAAAAAAAAACGCAATATGTGGGCTACACGAGAACGGAGACGTCGAGTAACCAAAACAAATGCGTTAAACAAATTCGTACACGTTATTTATCAATTTAACTCTAGAATTAAAGGATATACAACGAGAAACAACGTTTGACAACCTTTAAACAGTTTTAATAACTATCTCAAAAAATTATCGCTCTGATGCAAACAACTGATGAGTTATCTACTTAAATTTGATGAACAAAACGACTTACGTATTTTTAAACATGCTAACATTTAGCCCGGTAAGCAAATTAAAAAAAAAACGCAATATGTAGGCTACACGAGAACGGAGACGTCGAGTAACCAAAACAAATGCGTTAAACAAATTCGTACACGTTATTTATCAACTTAACTCTAGAATTAAAGGATATACAACGAGAAACAACGTTTGACAACCTTTAAACAGTTTTAATAACTATCTCAAAAATTATCGCTCTGATGCAAACAACTGATGAGTTATCTACTTAAATATGATGAACAAAACGACTTACGTATTTTAAACATGCTAACCTTTAGCCCGGTAAGCAAATTAAAAAAAAAAAGCAATATGTAGGCTACACGAGAACGGAGACGTCGAGTAACCAAAACAAATGCGTTAAACAAATTCGTACACGTTATTTATCAATTTAACTCTAGAATTAAAGGATATACAACGAGAAACAACGTTTGACAACCTTTAAACAGTTTTAATAACTATCTCAAAAATTATCGCTCTGATGCAAAACAACTGATGAGTTATCTACTTAAATATGATGAACAAAACGACTTACGTATTTTAAACATGCTAACCTTTAGCCCGGTAAGCAAATTAAAAAAAAAACGCAATATGTAGGCTACACGAGAACGGAGACGTCGAGTAACCAAAACAAATGCGTTAAACAAATTCGTACATGTTATTTATCAATTTAACTCTAGAATTAAAGGATATACAACGAGAAACAACGTTTGACAACCTTTAAACAGTTTTTAATAAACTATCTCAAAAATTATCGCTCTGATGCAAACAACTGATGAGTTATCTACTTAAATTTGATGAACAAAACGACTTACGTATTTTAAGCATGCTAACCTTTAGCCCGGTAAGCAAATTAAAAAAAAAACGCAATATGTAGGCTACACGAGAACGGAGACGTCGAGTAACCAAAACAAATGCGTTAAACAAATTCGTACACGTTATTTATCAATTTAACTCTGGAATTAAAGGATATACAACGAGAAACAACGTTTGACAACCTTTAAACAGTTTTAATAACTATCTCAAAAATTATCGCTCTGATGCAAACAACTGATGAGTTATCTACTTAAATTTGTTGAACAAAACGACTTACGTATTTTAAACATGCTAACCTTTAGCCCGGTAAGCAAATTAAAAAAAAACGCAATATGTAGACTACACGAGAACGGAGACGTCGAGTAACCAAAACAAATGCGTTAAACAAATTCGTACACGTTATTTATCAATTTAACTCTAGAATTAAAGGATATACAACGAGAAACAACGTTTGACAACCTTTAAACAGTTTTAATAACTATCTCAAAAATTATCGCTCTGATGCAAACAACTGATGAGTTATCTACTTAAATTTGATGAACAAAACGACCTACGTATTTTAAACATGCTAACCTTTAGCCCGGTAAGCAAATTAAAAAAAAAACGCAATATGTAGGCTACACGAGAACGGAGACGTCGAGTAACCAAAACAAATGCGTTAAACAAATTCGTACACGTTATTTATCAATTTAACTCTAGAATTAAAGAATATACAACGAGAAACAACGTTTGACAACCTTTAAACAGTTTTAATAACTATCTCAAAAATTATCGCTCTAATGCAAACAACTGATGAGTTATCTACTTAAATTTGATGAACAAAACGACTTACGTATTTTAAACATGCTAACCTTTAGCCCGGTAAGCAAATTTAAAAAAAAAACGCAATATGTAGGCTACACGAGAACGGAGACGTCGAGTAACCAAAACAAATGCGTTAAACAAATTCGTACACGTTATTTATCAATTTAACTCTAGAATTAAAGGATATACAACGAGAAACAACGTTTGACAACCTTTAAACAGTTTTAATAACTATCTCAAAAATTGTCGCTCTGATGCAAACAACTGATGAGTTATCTACTTAAATATGATGAACAAAACGACTTACGTATTTTAAACATGCTAACCTTTAGTCCGGTAAGCAAATTAAAAAAAAACGCAATATGTAAGCTACACGAGAACGGAGACATCGAGTAACCAAAACAAATGCGTTAAACAAATTCGTACACGTTATTTATCAATTTAATTCTAGAATTAAAGGATATACAACGAGAAACAACGTTTGACAACCTTTAAACAGTTTTAATAACTAGCTCAAAAATTGTCGCTCTGATGCAAACAACTGATGAGTTATCTACTCAAATATGATGAACAAAACGAATTACGTATTTTAAACATGCTAACCTTTAGCCCGGTAAGCAAATTAAAAAAAAAAACGCAATACGTAGGCTACACGAGAACGGAGACGTCGAGTAACCAAAACAAATGCGTTAAACAAATTCGTACACGTTATTTATCAATTTAACTCTAGAATTAAAGGATATACAACGAGAAACAACGTTTGACAACCTTTAAACAGTTTTAATAACTATCTCAAAAATTGTCGCTCTGATGCAAACAACTGATGAGTTATCTACTTAAATATGATGAACAAAACGACTTACGTATTTTAAACATGCTAACCTTTAGTCCGGTAAGCAAATTAAAAAAAAACGCAATATGTAAGCTACACGAGAACGGAGACATCGAGTAACCAAAACAAATGCGTTAAACAAATTCGTACACGTTATTTATCAATTTAATTCTAGAATTAAAGGATATACAACGAGAAACAACGTTTGACAACCTTTAAACAGTTTTAATAACTATCTCAAAAATTGTCGCTCTGATGCAAACAACTGATGAGTTATCTACTCAAATATGATGAACAAAACGACTTACGTATTTTAAACATGCTAACCTTTAGCCCGGTAAGCAAATTAAAAAAAAACGCAATATGTAGGCTACACGAGAACGGAGACGTCGAGTAACCAAAACAAATGCGTTAAACAAATTCGTACATGTTATTTATCAATTTAACTCTAGAATTAAAGGATATACAACGAGAAACAACGTTTGACAACCTTTAAACAGTTTTAATAACTATCTCAAAAATTATCGCTCTGATGCAAACAACTGATGAGTTATCTACTTAAATTTGATGAACAAAACGACTTACGTATTTTAAGCATGCTAACCTTTAGCCCGGTAAGCAAATTAAAAAAAAAACGCAATATGTAGGCTACACGAGAACGGAGACGTCGAGTAACCAAAACAAATGCGTTAAACAAATTCGTACACGTTATTTATCAATCTAACTCTGGAATTAAAGGATATACAACGAGAAACAACGTTTGACAACCTTTAAACAGTTTTAATAACTATCTCAAAAATTATCGCTCTGATGCAAACAACTGATGAGTTATCTACTTAAATTTGTTGAACAAAACGACTTACGTATTTTAAACATGCTAACCTTTAGCCCGGTAAGCAAATTAAAAAAAAAAACGCAATATGTAGACTACACGAGAACGGAGACGTCGAGTAACCAAAACAAATGCGTTAAACAAATTCGTACACGTTATTTATCAATTTAACTCTAGAATTAAAGGATATACAACGAGAAACAACGTTTGACAACCTTTAAACAGTTTTAATAACTATCTCAAAAATTATCGCTCTGATGCAAACAACTGATGAGTTATCTACTTAAATTTGATGAACAAAACGACCTACGTATTTTTAAACATGCTAACCTTTAGCCCGGTAAGCAAATTAAAAAAAAAAACGCAATATGTAGGCTACACGAGAACGGAGACGTCGAGTAACCAAAACAAATGCGTTAAACAAATTCGTACACGTTATTTATCAATTTAACTCTAGAATTAAAGAATATACAACGAGAAACAACGTTTGACAACCTTTAAACAGTTTTAATAACTATCTCAAAAATTATCGCTCTAATGCAAACAACTGATGAGTTATCTACTTAAATTTGATGAACAAAACGACTTACGTATTTTAAACATGCTAACCTTTAGCCCGGTAAGCAAATTTAAAAAAAAAAACGCAATATGTAGGCTACACGAGAACGGAGACGTCGAGTAACCAAAACAAATGCGTTAAACAAATTCGTACACGTTATTTATCAATTTAACTCTAGAATTAAAGGATATACAACGAGAAACAACGTTTGACAACCTTTAAACAGTTTTAATAACTATCTCAAAAATTGTCGCTCTGATGCAAACAACTGATGAGTTATCTACTTAAATATGATGAACAAAACGACTTACGTATTTTAAACATGCTAACCTTTAGTCCGGTAAGCAAATTAAAAAAAAACGCAATATGTAAGCTACACGAGAAAGGAGACATCGAGTAACCAAAACAAATGCGTTAAACAAATTCGTACACGTTATTTATCAATTTAATTCTAGAATTAAAGGATATACAACGAGAAACAACGTTTGACAACCTTTAAACAGTTTTAATAACTATCTCAAAAATTGTCGCTCTGATGCAAACAACTGATGAGTTATCTACTCAAATATGATGAACAAAACGACTTACGTATTTTAAACATGCTAACCTTTAGCCCGGTAAGCAAATTAAAAAAAAAAACGCAATACGTAGGCTACACGAGAACGGAGACGTCGAGTAACCAAAACAAATGCGTTAAACAAATTCGTACACGTTATTTATCAATTTAACTCTAGAATTAAAGGATATACAACGAGAAACAACGTTTGACAACCTTTAAACAGTTTTAATAACTATCTCAAAAATTATCGCTCTGATGCAAACAACTGATGAGTTATCTACTTAAATATGATGAACAAAACGACTTACGTATTTTAAACATGCTAACCTTTAGCCCGGTAAGCAAATTAAAAAAAAACGCAATATGTAGGCTACACGAGAACGGAGACGTCGAGTAACCAAAACAAATGCGTTAAACAAATTCGTACACGTTATTTATCAATTTAACTCTAGAATTAAAGGATATACAACGAGAAACAACGTTTGACAACCTTTAAACAGTTTTAATAACTATCTCAAAAATTATCGCTCTGATGCAAACAACTGATGAGTTATCTACTTAAATATGATGAACAAAACGACTTACGTATTTTAAACATGCTAACCTTTAGCCTGGTAAGCAAATTAAAAAAAAACGCAATATGTAGGCTACACGAGAACGGAGACGTCGAGTAACCAAAACAAATGCGTTAAACAAATTCGTACACGTTATTTATCAATTTAACTCTAGAGTTAAAGGATATACAACGAGAAACAACGTTTGACAACCTTTAAACAGTTTTAATAACTATCTCAAAAATTGTCGCTCTGATGCAAACAACTGATGAGTTATCTACTTAAATATGATGAACAAAACGACTTACGTATTTTAAACATGCTAACCTTTAGCCCGGTAAGCAAATTAAAAAAAAACGCAATATGTAAGCTACACGAGAACGGAGACATCGAGTAACCAAAACAAATGCGTTAAACAAATTCGTACACGTTATTTATCAATTTAATTCTAGAATTAAAGGATATACAACGAGAAACAACGTTTGACAACCTTTAAACAGTTTTAATAACTATCTCAAAAATTGTCGCTCTGATGCAAACAAGTGATGAGTTATCTACTCAAATATGATGAACAAAACGACTTACGTATTTTAAACATGCTAACCTTTAGCCCGGTAAGCAAATTAAAAAAAAAACGCAATATGTAGGCTACACGAGAACGGAGACGTCGAGTAACCAAAACAAATGCGTTAAACAAATTCGTACACGTTATTTATCAATTTAACTTTACAATTAAAGGATATACAACGAGAAACAACGTTTGACAACCTTTAAACAGTTTTAATAACTATCTCAAAAATTATCGCTCTGATGCAAACAACTGATGAGTTATCTACTTAAATATGATGAACAAAACGACTTACGTATTTTAAACATGCTAACCTTTAGCCCGGTAAGCAAATTAAAAAAAAAAACGCAATATGTAGGCTACACGAGAACGGAGACGTCGAGTAACCAAAACAAATGCGCTAAACAAATTCGTACACGTTATTTATCAATTTAACTCTAGAATTAAAGGATATACAACGAGAAACAACGTTTGACAACCTTTAAACAGTTTTAATAACTATCTCAAAAATTGTCGCTCTGATGCAAACAACTGCTGAGTTATCTACTCAAATTTGATGAACAAAACGACTTACGTATTTTAAACATGCTAACCTTTAGCCCGGTAAGCAAATTAAAAAAAAAAAACGCAATATGTAGGCTACACGAGAACGGAGACGTCGAGTAACCAAAAGAAATGCGTTAAACAAATTCGTACACGTTATTTATCAATTTAACTCTAGAATTAAAGGATATACAACGAGAAACAACGTTTGACAACCTTTAAACAGTTTTAATAAATATCTCAAAAATTATCGCTCTGATGCAAACAACTGATGATTTATCTACTTAAATTTGATGAACAAAACGACTTACGTATTTTAAGCATGCTAACCTTTAGCCCGGTAAGCAAATTAAAAAAAAAAACGCAATATGTAGGCTACACGAGAACGGAGACGTCGAGTAACCAAAACAAATGCGTTAAACAAATTCGTACACGTTATTTATAAATTTAACTCTAGAATTAAAGGATATACAACGAGAAACAACGTTTGACAACCTTTAAACAGTTTTAATAACTATCTCAAAAATTATCGCTCTGATGCAAACAACTGATGAGTTATCTACTTAAATTTGATGAACAAAACGACTTACGTATTTTAAACATGCTAACCTTTAGCCCGGTAAGCAAATTAAAAAAAAAAACGCAATATGTAGGCTACAGGAGAACGGAGACGTCGAGTAACCAAAACAAATGCGTTAAACAAATTCGTACACGTTATTTATCAATTTAACTCTAGAATTAAAGGATATACAACGAGAAACAACGTTTGACAACCTTTAAACAGTTTTAATAACTATCTCAAAAATTGTCGCTCTGATGCAAACAACTGATGACTTATCTACTTAAATTTGTTGAACAAAACGACTTACGTATTTTAAGCATGCTAACCTTTAGCCCGGTAAGCAAATTAAAAAAAAAACGCAATATGTAGGCTACACGAGAACGGAGACGTCGAGTAACCAAAACAAATGCGTTAAACAAATTCGTACACGATATTTATCAATTTAACTCTAGAATTAAAGGATATACAACGAGAAACAACGTTTGACAACCTTTAAACAGTTTTAATAACTATCTCAAAAATTATCGCTCTGATGCCAACAACTGATGAGTTATCTACTTAAATATGATGAACAAAACGACTTACGTATTTTAAACATGCTAACCTTTAGCCCGGTAAGCAAATTAAAAAAAAAAACGCAATATGTAGGCTACACGAGAACGGAGACGTCGAGTAACCAAAACAAATGCGTTAAACAAATTCGTACACGTTATTTATCAATTTAACTCTAGAATTAAAGGATATACAACGAGAAACAACGTTTGACAACCTTTAAACAGTTTTAATAACTATCTCAAAAATTATCGCTCTGATGCAACCAACTGATGAGTTATCTACTTAAATTTGATGAACAAAACGACTTACGTATTTTAAACATGCTAACCTTTAGCCCGGTAAGCAAATTAAAAAAAAAACGCAATATGTAGGCTACACGAGAACGAAGACGTCGAGTAACCAAAACAAATGCGTTAAACAAATTCGTACACGTTATTTATCAATTTAAATCTAGAATTAAAGGATATACAACGAGAAAAAACGTTTGACAACCTTTAAACAGTTTTAATAACTATCTCAAAAATTATCGCTCTGATGCAAACAACTGATGAGTTATCTACTTAAATTTGATGAACAAAACGACTTACGTATTTTAAACATGCTAACCTTTAGCCCGGTAAGCAAATTAAAAAAAAAACGCAATATGTAGGCTACACGAGAACGGAGACGTCGAGTAACCAAAACAAATGCGTTAAACAAATTCGTACACGTTATTTATCAATTTAACTCTAGAATTAAAGGATATACAACGAGAAACAACGTTTGACAACCTTTAAACAGTTTTAATAACTATCTCAAAAATTATCGCTCTGATGCAAACAACTGATGAGTTATCTACTTAAATTTGATGAACAAAACGACTTACGTATTTTAAACATGCTAACCTTTAGCCCGGTAAGCAAATTAAAAAAAAAAACGCAATATGTAGGCTACACGAGAACGGAGACGTCGAGTAACCAAAACAAATGCGTTAAACAAATTCGTACACGTTATTTATCAATTTAACTCTAGAATTAAAGGATATACAACGAGAAACAACGTTTGACAACCTTTAAACAAGTTTAATAACTATCTCAAAAATTATCGCTCTGATGCAAAAAACTGATGAGTTATCTACTTAAATTTGATGAACAAAACGACTTACGTATTTTAAACATGCTAACCTTTAGCCCGGTAAGCAGATTAAAAAAAAAAACGCAATATGTAGGCTACACGAGAACGGAGGCGTCGAGTAACCAAAACAAATGCGTTAAACAAATTCGTACACGTTATTTATCAATTTAACTCTAGAATTAAAGGATATACAACGAGAAACAACGTTTGACAATCTTTAAACAGTTTTAATAACTATCTCAAAAATTGTCGCTCTGATGCAAACAACTGATGAGTTATCTACTTAAATTTGTTGAACAAAACGACTTACGTATTTTAAACATGCTAACCTTTAGCCCGGTAAGCAAATTAAAAAAAAAAAAAACGCAATATGTAGGCTACACGAGAACGGAGACGTCGAGTAACCAAAAGAAATGCGTTAAACAAATTCGTACACGTTATTTATCAATTTAACTCTAGAATTAAAGGATATACAACGCGAAACAACGTTTGACAACCTTTAAACAGTTTTAATAAATATCCCAAAAATTATCGCTCTGATGCAAAAAACTGATGAGTTATCTACTTAAATTTGATGAACAAAACGACTTACGTATTTTAAGCATGCTAACCTTTAGCCCGGTAAGCAAATTAAAAAAAAAAACGCAATATGTAGGCTACACGAGAACGGAGACGTCGAGTAACCAAAACAAATGCGTTAAACAAATTCGTACACGTTATTTATTAATTTAACTCTAGAATTAAAGAATATACAACGAGAAACAACGTTTGACAACCTTTAAACAGTTTTAATAACTATCTCAAAAATTATCGCTCTGATGCAAACAACTGATGAGTTATCTACTTAAATTTGATGAACATAACGACTTACGTATTTTAAACATGCTAACCTTTAGCCCGGTAAGCAAATTAAAAAAAAAACGCAATATGTAGGCTACACGAGAACGGAGACGTCGAGTAACCAAACCAAATGCGTTAAACAAATTCGTACACGTTATTTATCAATTTAACTCTAGAATTAAAGGATATACAACGAGAAACAACGTTTGACAACCTTTAAACAGTTTTAATAACTATCTCAAAAATTGTCGCTCTGATGCAAACAACTGATGAGTTATCTACTTAAATTTGTTGAACAAAACGACCTACGTATTTTAAGCATGCTAACCTTTAGCCCGGTAAGCAAATTAAAAAAAAAACGCAATATGTAGGCTACACGAGAACGGAGACGTCGAGTAACCAAAACAAATGCGTTAAACAAATTCGTACACGATATTTATCAATTTAACTCTAGAATTAAAGGATATACAACGAGAAACAACGTTTGACAACCTTTAAACAGTTTTAATAACTATCTCAAAAATTATCGCTCTGATGCCAACAACTGATGAGTTATCTACTTAAATATGATGAACAAAACGACTTACGTATTTTAAACATGCTAACCTTTAGCCCGGTAAGCAAATTAAAAAAAAAAACGCAATATGTAGGCTACACGAGAACGGAGACGTCGAGTAACCAAAACAAATGCGTTAAACAAATTCGTACACGTTATTTATCAATTTAACTCTAGAATTAAAGGATATACAACGAGAAACAACGTTTGACAACCTTTAAACAGTTTTAATAACTATCTCAAAAATTATCGCTCTGATGCAAACAACTGATGAGTTATCTACTTAAATTTGTTGAACAAAACGACTTACGTATTTTAAACATGCTAACCTTTAGCCCGGTAAGCAAATTAAAAAAAAAACGCAATATGTAGGCTACACGAGAACGGAGACGTCGAGTAACCAAAACAAATGCGTTAAACAAATTCGTACACGTTATTTATCAATTTAACTCTAGAATTAAAGGATATACAACGAGAAACAACGTTTGACAACCTTTAAACAGTTTTAATAACTATCTCAAAAATTATCGCTCTGATGCAAACAACTGATGAGTTATCTACTTAAATTTGATGAACAAAACGACTTACGTATTTTAAACATGCTAACCTTTAGCCCGGTAAGCAAATTAAAAAAAAAAAACGCAATATGTAGGCTACACGAGAACGGAGACGTCAAGTAACCAAAACAAATGCGTTAAACAAATTCGTACACGTTATTTATCAATTTAACTCTAGAATTAAAGGATATACAACGAGAAAGAACGTTTGACAACCTTTAAACAGTTTTAATAACTATCTCAAAAATTGTCGCTTTGATGCAACAACTGATGAGTTATCTACTCAAATTTGTTGAACAAAACGACTTACGTATTTTAAACATGCTAACCTTTAGCCCGATAAGCAAATTAAAAAAAAAACGCAATATGTAGGCTACACGAGAACGGAGACGTCGAGTAACCAAAACAAATGCGTTAAACAAATTCGTACACGTTATTTATCAATTTAACTCTAGAATTAAAGGATATACAACGAGAAACAACGTTTGACAACCTTTAAACAATTTTAATAACTATCTCAAAAATTATAGCTCTGATGCAAACAACTGATGAGTTATCTACTTAAATTTGTTGAACAAAACGACTTACGTATTTTAAACATGCTAACCTTTAGCCCGGTAAGCAAATTAAAAAAAAAACGCAATATGTAGGCTACACGAGAACGGAGACGTCGAGTAACCAAAACAAATGCGTTAAACAAATTCGTACACGTTATTTATCAATTTAACTCTAGAATTAAAGGATATACAACGAGAAACAACGTTTGACAACCTTTAAACAGTTTTAATTACTATCTCAAAAATTGTCGCTTTGATGCAACAACTGATGAGTTATCTACTCAAATTTGTTGAACAAAACGACTTACGTATTTTAAACATGCTAACCTTTAGCCCGATAAGCAAATTAAAAAAAAAACGCAATATGTAGGCTACACGAGAACGGAGACGTCGAGTAACCAAAACAAATGCGTTAAACAAATTCGTACACGTTATTTATCAATTTAACTCTAGAATTAAAGGATATACAACGAGAAACAACGTTTGACAACCTTTAAACAATTTTAATAACTATCTCAAAAATTATCGCTCTGATGCAAACAACTGATGAGTTATCTACTTAAATTTGATGAACAAAACGACTTACGTATTTTAAACATGCTAACCTTTAGCCCGGTAAGCAAATTAAAAAAAAAAAACGCAATATGTAGGCTACACGAGAACGGAGACGTCGAGTAACCAAAACAAATGCGTTAAACAAATTCGTACACGTTATTTATCAATTTAACTCTAGAATTAAAGGATATACAACGAGAAAGAACGTTTGACAACCTTTAAACAGTTTTAATAACTATCTCAAAAATTGACGCTTTGATGCAACAACTGATGAGTTATCTACTCAAATTTGTTGAACAAAACGACTTACGTATTTTAAATTTAAACATGCTAAACTTTAGCCCGATAAGCAAATTAAAAAAAAAACGCAATATGTAGGCTACACGAGAACGGAGACGTCGAGTAACCAAAACAAATGCGTTAAACAAATTCGTACACGTTATTTATCAATTTAACTCTAGAATTAAAGGATATACAACGAGAAACAACGTTTGACAACCTTTAAACAATTTTAATAACTATCTCAAAAATTATCGCTCTGATGCAAACAACTGATGAGTTATCTACTTAAATTTGATGAACAAAACGACTTACGTATTTTAAACATGCTAACCTTTAGCCCGGTAAGCAAATAAAAAAAAAAACGCAATATGTAGGCTACACGAGAACGAAGACGTCTAGTAACCAAAACAAATGCGTTAAACAAATTCGTACACGTTATTTATCAATTTAACTCTAGAATTAAAGGATATACAACGAGAAACAACGTTTGACAACCTTTAAACAGTTTTAATAACTATCTCAAAAATTATCGCTCTGATGCAAACAACTGATGAGTTATCTACTTAAATTTGTTGAACAAAACGACTTACGTATTTTAAACATGCTAACCTTTAGCCCGGTAAGCAAATTAAAAAAAAAACGCAATATGTAGGCTACACGAGAACGGAGACGTCGAGTAACCAAAACAAATGCGTTAAACAAATTCGTACACGTTATTTATCAATTTAACTCTAGAATTAAAGGATATACAACGAGAAACAACGTTTGACAACCTTTAAACAGTTTTAATAACTATCTCAAAAATTATCGATCTGATGCAAACAACTGATGAGTTATCTACTTAAATTTGATGAACAAAACGACTTACGTATTTTAAACATGCTAACCTTTAGCCCGGTAAGCAAATAAAAAAAAAACGCAATATGTAGGCTACACGAGAACGAAGACGTCGAGTAACCAAAACAAATGCGTTAAAGAAATTCGTACACGTTATTTATCAATTTAACTCTAGAATTAAAGGATATACAACGAGAAACAACGTTTGACAACCTTTAAACAGTTTTAATAACTATCTCAAAAATTATCGCTCTGATGCAAACAACTGATGAGTTATCTACTTAAATTTGATGAACAAAACGGCTTACGTATTTTAAACATGCTAACCTTTAGCCCGGTAAGCAAATTTAAAAAAAAAACGCAATATGTAGGCTACACGAGAACGGAGACGTCGAGTAACCAAAAGAAATGCGTTAAACAAATTCGTACACGTTATTTATCAATTTAACTCTAGAATTAAAGGATATACAACGAGAAACAACGTTTGACAACCTTTAAACAGTTTTAATAAATATCTCAAAAATTATCGCTCTGATGCAAACAACTGATGATTTATCTACTTAAATTTGATGAACAAAACGACTTACGTATTTTAAGCATGCTAACCTTTAGCCCGGTAAGCAAATTAAAAAAAAAACGCAATATGTAGGCTACACGAGAACGGAGACGTCGAGTAACCAAAACAAATGCGTTAAACAAATTCGTACACGTTATTTATCAATTTAACTCTAGAATTAAAGGATATACAACGAGAAACAACGTTTGACAACCTTTAAACAGTTTTAATAACTATCTCAAAAATTATCGCTCTGATGCAAACAACTGATGAGTTATCTACTTAAATTTGATGAACAAAACGACTTACGTATTTTAAACATGCTAACCTTTAGCCCGGTAAGCAAATTAAAAAAAAAACGCAATATGTAGGCTACACGAGAACGGAGACGTCGAGTAACCAAAACAAATGCGTTAAACAAATTCGTACACGTTATTTATCAATTTAACTCTAGAATTAAAGGATATACCACGAGAAACAACGTTTGACAACCTTTAAACAGTTTTAATAACTATCTCAAAAATTGTCGCTCTGATGCAAACAACTGATGACTTATCTACTTAAATTTGTTGAACAAAACGACTTACGTATTTTAAGCATGCTAACCTTTAGCCCGGTAAGCAAATTAAAAAAAAAACGCAATATGTAGGCTACACGAGAACGGAGACGTCGAGTAACCAAAACAAATGCGTTAAACAAATTCGTACACGATATTTATCAATTTAACTCTAGAATTAAAGGATATACAACGAGAAACAACGTTTGACAACCTTTAAACAGTTTTAATAACTATCTCAAAAATTATCGCTCTGATGCCAACAACTGATGAGTTATCTACTTAAATATGATGAACAAAACGACTTACGTATTTTAAACATGCTAACCTTTAGCCCGGTAAGCAAATTAAAAAAAAAACGCAATATGTAGGCTACACGAGAACGGAGACGTCGAGTAACCAAAACAAATGCGTTAAACAAATTCGTACACGTTATTTATCAATTTAACTCTAGAATTAAAGGATATACAACGAGAAACAACGTTTGACAACCTTTAAACAGTTTTAATAACTATCTCAAAAATTATCGCTCTGATGCAAACAACTGATGATTTATCTACTTAAATTTGTTGAACAAAACGACTTACGTATTTTAAACATGCTAACTTTTAGCCCGGTAAGCAAATTAAAAAAAAACGCAATATGTAGGCTACGCGAGAACGGAGACATCGAGTAACCAAAACAAATGCGTTAAACAAATTCGTACACGTTATTTATCAATTTAACTCTAGAATTAAAGGATATACAACGAGAAACAACGTTTGACAACCTTTAAACAGTTTTAATAACTATCTCAAAAATTATCGCTCTGATGCAAACAACTGATGAGTTATCTACTTAAATTTGATGAACAAAACGACTTACGTATTTTAAACATGCTAACCTTTAGCCCGGTAAGCAAATTAAAAAAAAAAACGCAATATGTAGGCTACACGAGAACGGAGACGTCGAGTAACCAAAACAAATGCGTTAAACAAATTCGTACACGTTATTTATCAATATAACTCTAGAATTAAAGGATATACAACGAGAAACAACCTTTGACAACCTTTAAACAGTTTTAATAACTATCTCAAAAATTATCGCTCTGATGCAAACAACTGATGAGTTATCTACTTAAATTTGATGAACAAAACGACTTACGTATTTTAAACATGCTAACCTTTAGCCCGGTAAGCAAATTAAAAAAAAAACGCAATATGTAGGCTACACGAGAACGAAGACGTCGAGTAACCAAAACAAATGCGTTAAACAAATTCGTACACGTTATTTATCAATTTAACTCTAGAATTAAAGGATATACAACGAGAAAAAACGTTTGACAACCTTTAAACAGTTTTAATAACTATCTCAAAAATTATCGCTCTGATGCAAACAACTGATGAGTTATCTACTTAAATTTGATGAACAAAACGACTTACGTATTTTAAACATGCTAACCTTTAGCCCGGTAAGCAAATTAAAAAAAAAACGCAATATGTAGGCTACACGAGAACGGAGACGTCGAGTAACCAAAACAAATGCGTTAAACAAATTCGTACACGTTATTTATCAATTTAACTCTAGAATTAAAGGATATACAACGAGAAACAACGTTTGACAACCTTTAAACAGTTTTAATAACTATCTCAAAAATTATCGCTCTGATGCAAACAACTGATGGGTTATCTACTTAAATTTGATGAACAAAACGACTTACGTATTTTAAACATGCTAACCTTTAGCCCGGTAAGCAAATTAAAAAAAAAACGCAATATGTAGGCTACACGAGAACGGAGACGTCGAGTAACCAAAACAAATGCGTTAAACAAATTCGTACACGTTATTTATCAATTTAACTCTAGAATTAAAGGATATACAACGAGAAACAACGTTTGACAACCTTTAAACAAGTTTAATAACTATCTCAAAAATTATCGCTCTGATGCAAAAAACTGATGAGTTATCTACTTAAATTTGATGAACAAAACGACTTACGTATTTTAAACATGCTAACCTTTAGCTCGGTAAGCAGATTAAAAAAAAACGCAATATGTAGGCTACACGAGAACGGAGGCGTCGAGTAACCAAAACAAATGCGTTAAACAAATTCGTACACGTTATTTATCAATTTAACTCTAGAATTAAAGGATATACAACGAGAAACAACGTTTGACAATCTTTAAACAGTTTTAATAACTATCTCAAAAATTGTCGCTCTGATGCAAACAACTGATGAGTTATCTACTTAAATTTGTTGAACAAAACGACTTACGTATTTTAAACATGCTAACCTTTAGCCCGGTAAGCAAATTAAAAAAAAAAACGCAATATGTAGGCTACACGAGAACGGAGACGTCGAGTAACCAAAAGAAATGCGTTAAACAAATTCGTACACGTTATTTATCAATTTAACTCTAGAATTAAAGGATATACAACGAGAAACAACGTTTGACAACCTTTAAACAGTTTTAATAAATATCTCAAAAATTATCGCTCTGATGCAAACAACTGATGAGTTATCTACTTAAATTTGATGAACAAAACGACTTACGTATTTTAAGCATGCTAACCTTTAGCCCGGTAAGCAAATTAAAAAAAAAACGCAATATGTAGGCTACACGAGAACGGAGACGTCGAGTAACCAAAACAAATGCGTTAAACAAATTCGTACACGTTATTTATTAATTTAACTCTAGAATTAAAGGATATACAACGAGAAACAACGTTTGACAACCTTTAAACAGTTTTAATAACTATCTCAAAAATTATCGCTCTGATGCAAACAACTGATGAGTTATCTACTTAAATTTGATGAACATAACGACTTACGTATTTTAAACATGCTAACCTTTAGCCCGGTAAGCAAATTAAAAAAAAAACGCAATATGTAGGCTACACGAGAACGGAGACGTCGAGTAACCAAAACAAATGCGTTAAACAAATTCGTACACGTTATTTATCAATTTAACTCTAGAATTAAAGGATATACAACGAGAAACAACGTTTGACAACCTTTAAACAGTTTTAATAACTATCTCAAAAATTATCGCTCTGATGCAAACAACTGATGAGTTATCTACTTAAATTTGATGAACAAAACGACTTACGTATTTTAAACATGCTAACCTTTAGCCCGGTAAGCAAATTAAAAAAAAAAACGCAATATGTAGGCTACACGAGAACGGAGACGTCGAGTAACCAAAACAAATGCGTTAAACAAATTCGTACACGTTATTTATCAATATAACTCTAGAATTAAAGGATATACAACGAGAAACAACCTTTGACAACCTTTAAACAGTTTTAATAACTATCTCAAAAATTATCGCTCTGATGCCAACAACTGATGAGTTATCTACTTAAATTTGATGAACAAAACGACTTACGTATTTTAAACATGCTAACCTTTAGCCCGGTAAGCAAATTAAAAAAAAAACGCAATATGTAGGCTACACGAGAACGAAGACGTCTAGTAACCAAAACAAATGCGTTAAACAAATTCGTACACGTTATTTATCAATTTAACTCTAGAATTAAAGGATATACAACGAGAAACAACGTTTGACAACCTTTAAACAGTTTTAATAACTATCTCAAAAATTATCGCTCTGATGCAAACAACTGATGAGTTATCTACTTAAATTTGTTGAACAAAACGACTTACGTATTTTAAACATGCTAACCTTTAGCCCGGTAAGCAAATTAAAAAAAAAAACGCAATATGTAGGCTACACGAGAACGGAGACGTCGAGTAACCAAAACAAATGCGTTAAACAAATTCGTACACGTTATTTATCAATTTAACTCTAGAATTAAAGGATATACAACGAGAAAGAACGTTTGACAACCTTTAAACAGTTTTAATAACTATCTCAAAAATTGACGCTTTGATGCAACAACTGATGAGTTATCTACTCAAATTTGTTGAACAAAACGACTTACGTATTTTAAATTTAAACATGCTAAACTTTAGCCCGATAAGCAAATTAAAAAAAAAACGCAATATGTAGGCTACACGAGAACGGAGACGTCGAGTAACCAAAACAAATGCGTTAAACAAATTCGTACACGTTATTTATCAATTTAACTCTAGAATTAAAGGATATACAACGAGAAACAACGTTTGACAACCTTTAAACAATTTTAATAACTATCTCAAAAATTATCGCTCTGATGCAAACAACTGATGAGTTATCTACTTAAATTTGATGAACAAAACGACTTACGTATTTTAAACATGCTAACCTTTAGCCCGGTAAGCAAATAAAAAAAAAACGCAATATGTAGGCTACACGAGAACGAAGACGTCTAGTAACCAAAACAAATGCGTTAAACAAATTCGTACACGTTATTTATCAATTTAACTCTAGAATTAAAGGATATACAACGAGAAACAACGTTTGACAACCTTTAAACAGTTTTAATAACTATCTCAAAAATTATCGCTCTGATGCAAACAACTGATGAGTTATCTACTTAAATTTGTTGAACAAAACGACTTACGTATTTTAAACATGCTAACCTTTAGCCCGGTAAGCAAATTAAAAAAAAAACGCAATATGTAGGCTACACGAGAACGGAGACGTCGAGTAACCAAAACAAATGCGTTAAACAAATTCGTACACGTTATTTATCAATTTAACTCTAGAATTAAAGGATATACAACGAGAAACAACGTTTGACAACCTTTAAACAGTTTTAATAACTATCTCAAAAATTATCGATCTGATGCAAACAACTGATGAGTTATCTACTTAAATTTGATGAACAAAACGACTTACGTATTTTAAACATGCTAACCTTTAGCCCGGTAAGCAAATAAAAAAAAAACGCAATATGTAGGCTACACGAGAACGAAGACGTCGAGTAACCAAAACAAATGCGTTAAAGAAATTCGTACACGTTATTTATCAATTTAACTCTAGAATTAAAGGATATACAACGAGAAACAACGTTTGACAACCTTTAAACAGTTTTAATAACTATCTCAAAAATTATCGCTCTGATGCAAACAACTGATGAGTTATCTACTTAAATTTGATGAACAAAACGGCTTACGTATTTTAAACATGCTAACCTTTAGCCCGGTAAGCAAATTTAAAAAAAAAACGCAATATGTAGGCTACACGAGAACGGAGACGTCGAGTAACCAAAAGAAATGCGTTAAACAAATTCGTACACGTTATTTATCAATTTAACTCTAGAATTAAAGGATATACAACGAGAAACAACGTTTGACAACCTTTAAACAGTTTTAATAAATATCTCAAAAATTATCGCTCTGATGCAAACAACTGATGATTTATCTACTTAAATTTGATGAACAAAACGACTTACGTATTTTAAGCATGCTAACCTTTAGCCCGGTAAGCAAATTAAAAAAAAAACGCAATATGTAGGCTACACGAGAACGGAGACGTCGAGTAACCAAAACAAATGCGTTAAACAAATTCGTACACGTTATTTATCAATTTAACTCTAGAATTAAAGGATATACAACGAGAAACAACGTTTGACAACCTTTAAACAGTTTTAATAACTATCTCAAAAATTATCGCTCTGATGCAAACAACTGATGAGTTATCTACTTAAATTTGATGAACAAAACGACTTACGTATTTTAAACATGCTAACCTTTAGCCCGGTAAGCAAATTAAAAAAAAAACGCAATATGTAGGCTACACGAGAACGGAGACGTCGAGTAACCAAAACAAATGCGTTAAACAAATTCGTACACGTTATTTATCAATTTAACTCTAGAATTAAAGGATATACCACGAGAAACAACGTTTGACAACCTTTAAACAGTTTTAATAACTATCTCAAAAATTGTCGCTCTGATGCAAACAACTGATGACTTATCTACTTAAATTTGTTGAACAAAACGACTTACGTATTTTAAGCATGCTAACCTTTAGCCCGGTAAGCAAATTAAAAAAAAAACGCAATATGTAGGCTACACGAGAACGGAGACGTCGAGTAACCAAAACAAATGCGTTAAACAAATTCGTACACGATATTTATCAATTTAACTCTAGAATTAAAGGATATACAACGAGAAACAACGTTTGACAACCTTTAAACAGTTTTAATAACTATCTCAAAAATTATCGCTCTGATGCCAACAACTGATGAGTTATCTACTTAAATATGATGAACAAAACGACTTACGTATTTTAAACATGCTAACCTTTAGCCCGGTAAGCAAATTAAAAAAAAAACGCAATATGTAGGCTACACGAGAACGGAGACGTCGAGTAACCAAAACAAATGCGTTAAACAAATTCGTACACGTTATTTATCAATTTAACTCTAGAATTAAAGGATATACAACGAGAAACAACGTTTGACAACCTTTAAACAGTTTTAATAACTATCTCAAAAATTATCGCTCTGATGCAAACAACTGATGATTTATCTACTTAAATTTGTTGAACAAAACGACTTACGTATTTTAAACATGCTAACTTTTAGCCCGGTAAGCAAATTAAAAAAAAACGCAATATGTAGGCTACGCGAGAACGGAGACATCGAGTAACCAAAACAAATGCGTTAAACAAATTCGTACACGTTATTTATCAATTTAACTCTAGAATTAAAGGATATACAACGAGAAACAACGTTTGACAACCTTTAAACAGTTTTAATAACTATCTCAAAAATTATCGCTCTGATGCAAACAACTGATGAGTTATCTACTTAAATTTGATGAACAAAACGACTTACGTATTTTAAACATGCTAACCTTTAGCCCGGTAAGCAAATTAAAAAAAAAAACGCAATATGTAGGCTACACGAGAACGGAGACGTCGAGTAACCAAAACAAATGCGTTAAACAAATTCGTACACGTTATTTATCAATATAACTCTAGAATTAAAGGATATACAACGAGAAACAACCTTTGACAACCTTTAAACAGTTTTAATAACTATCTCAAAAATTATCGCTCTGATGCAAACAACTGATGAGTTATCTACTTAAATTTGATGAACAAAACGACTTACGTATTTTAAACATGCTAACCTTTAGCCCGGTAAGCAAATTAAAAAAAAAACGCAATATGTAGGCTACACGAGAACGAAGACGTCGAGTAACCAAAACAAATGCGTTAAACAAATTCGTACACGTTATTTATCAATTTAACTCTAGAATTAAAGGATATACAACGAGAAAAAACGTTTGACAACCTTTAAACAGTTTTAATAACTATCTCAAAAATTATCGCTCTGATGCAAACAACTGATGAGTTATCTACTTAAATTTGATGAACAAAACGACTTACGTATTTTAAACATGCTAACCTTTAGCCCGGTAAGCAAATTAAAAAAAAAACGCAATATGTAGGCTACACGAGAACGGAGACGTCGAGTAACCAAAACAAATGCGTTAAACAAATTCGTACACGTTATTTATCAATTTAACTCTAGAATTAAAGGATATACAACGAGAAACAACGTTTGACAACCTTTAAACAGTTTTAATAACTATCTCAAAAATTATCGCTCTGATGCAAACAACTGATGAGTTATCTACTTAAATTTGATGAACAAAACGACTTACGTATTTTAAACATGCTAACCTTTAGCCCGGTAAGCAAATTAAAAAAAAAACGCAATATGTAGGCTACACGAGAACGGAGACGTCGAGTAACCAAAACAAATGCGTTAAACAAATTCGTACACGTTATTTATCAATTTAACTCTAGAATTAAAGGATATACAACGAGAAACAACGTTTGACAACCTTTAAACAAGTTTAATAACTATCTCAAAAATTATCGCTCTGATGCAAAAAACTGATGAGTTATCTACTTAAATTTGATGAACAAAACGACTTACGTATTTTAAACATGCTAACCTTTAGCTCGGTAAGCAGATTAAAAAAAAACGCAATATGTAGGCTACACGAGAACGGAGGCGTCGAGTAACCAAAACAAATGCGTTAAACAAATTCGTACACGTTATTTATCAATTTAACTCTAGAATTAAAGGATATACAACGAGAAACAACGTTTGACAATCTTTAAACAGTTTTAATAACTATCTCAAAAATTGTCGCTCTGATGCAAACAACTGATGAGTTATCTACTTAAATTTGTTGAACAAAACGACTTACGTATTTTAAACATGCTAACCTTTAGCCCGGTAAGCAAATTAAAAAAAAAAAACGCAATATGTAGGCTACACGAGAACGGAGACGTCGAGTAACCAAAAGAAATGCGTTAAACAAATTCGTACACGTTATTTATCAATTTAACTCTAGAATTAAAGGATATACAACGAGAAACAACGTTTGACAACCTTTAAACAGTTTTAATAAATATCTCAAAAATTATCGCTCTGATGCAAACAACTGATGAGTTATCTACTTAAATTTGATGAACAAAACGACTTACGTATTTTAAGCATGCTAACCTTTAGCCCGGTAAGCAAATTAAAAAAAAAACGCAATATGTAGGCTACACGAGAACGGAGACGTCGAGTAACCAAAACAAATGCGTTAAACAAATTCGTACACGTTATTTATTAATTTAACTCTAGAATTAAAGGATATACAACGAGAAACAACGTTTGACAACCTTTAAACAGTTTTAATAACTATCTCAAAAATTATCGCTCTGATGCAAACAACTGATGAGTTATCTACTTAAATTTGATGAACATAACGACTTACGTATTTTAAACATGCTAACCTTTAGCCCGGTAAGCAAATTAAAAAAAAAACGCAATATGTAGGCTACACGAGAACGGAGACGTCGAGTAACCAAAACAAATGCGTTAAACAAATTCGTACACGTTATTTATCAATTTAACTCTAGAATTAAAGGATATACAACGAGAAACAACGTTTGACAACCTTTAAACAGTTTTAATAACTATCTCAAAAATTGTCGCTCTGATGCAAACAACTGATGAGTTATCTACTTAAATTTGTTGAACAAAACGACCTACGTATTTTAAGCATGCTAACCTTTAGCCCGGTAAGCAAATTAAAAAAAAAACGCAATATGTAGGCTACACGAGAACGGAGACGTCGAGTAACCAAAACAAATGCGTTAAACAAATTCGTACACGATATTTATCAATTTAACTCTAGAATTAAAGGATATGCAACGAGAAACAACGTTTGACAACCTTTAAACAGTTTTAATAACTATCTCAAAAATTATCGCTCTGATGCCAACAACTGATGAGTTATCTACTTAAATATGATGAACAAAACGACTTACGTATTTTAAACATGCTAACCTTTAGCCCGGTAAGCAAATTAAAAAAAAAACGCAATATGTAGGCTACACGAGAACGGAGACGTCGAGTAACCAAAACAAATGCGTTAAACAAATTCGTACACGTTATTTATCAATTTAACTCTAGAATTAAAGGATATACAACGAGAAACAACGTTTGACAACCTTTAAACAGTTTTAATAACTATCTCAAAAATTATCGCTCTGATGCAAACAACTGATGAGTTATCTACTTAAATTTGTTGAACAAAACGACTTACGTATTTTAAACATGCTAACCTTTAGCCCGGTAAGCAAATTAAAAAAAAACGCAATATGTAGGCTACACGAGAACGGAGACGTCGAGTAACCAAAACAAATGCGTTAAACAAATTCGTACACGTTATTTATCAATTTAACTCTAGAATTAAAGGATATACAACGAGAAACAACGTTTGACAACCTTTAAACAGTTTTAATAACTATCTCAAAAATTAGCGCTCTGATGCAAACAACTGATGAGTTATCTACTTAAATTTGATGAACAAAACGACTTACGTATTTTAAACATGCTAACCTTTAGCCCGGTAAGCAAATTAAAAAAAAAACGCAATATGTAGGCTACACGAGAACGGAGACGTCGAGTAACCAAAACAAATGCGTTAAACAAATTCGTACACGTTATTTATCAATTTAACTCTAGAATTAAAGGATATACAACGAGAAAGAACGTTTGACAACCTTTAAACAGTTTTAATAACTATCTCAAAAATTGTCGCTTTGATGCAACAACTGATGAGTTATCTACTCAAATTTGTTGAACAAAACGACTTACGTATTTTAAACATGCTAACCTTTAGCCCGATAAGCAAATTAAAAAAAAAACGCAATATGTAGGCTACACGAGAACGGAGACGTCGAGTAACCAAAACAAATGCGTTAAACAAATTCGTACACGTTATTTATCAATTTAACTCTAGAATTAAAGGATATACAACGAGAAACAACGTTTGACAACCTTTAAACAATTTTAATAACTATCTCAAAAATTATCGCTCTGATGCAAACAACTGATGAGTTATCTACTTAAATTTGTTGAACAAAACGACTTACGTATTTTAAACATGCTAACCTTTAGCCCGGTAAGCAAATTAAAAAAAAACGCAATATGTAGGCTACACGAGAACGGAGACGTCGAGTAACCAAAACAAATGCGTTAAACAAATTCGTACACGTTATTTATCAATTTAACTCTAGAATTAAAGGATATACAACGAGAAACAACGTTTGACAACCTTTAAATAGTTTTAATAACTATCTCAAAAATTGTCGCTTTGATGCAACAACTGATGAGTTATCTACTCAAATTTGTTGAACAAAACGACTTACGTATTTTAAACATGCTAACCTTTAGCCCGATAAGCAAATTAAAAAAAAAACGCAATATGTAGGCTACACGAGAACGGAGACGTCGAGTAACCAAAACAAATGCGTTAAACAAATTCGTACACGTTATTTATCAATTTAACTCTAGAATTAAAGGATATACAACGAGAAACAACGTTTGACAACCTTTAAACAATTTTAATAACTATCTCAAAAATTATCGCTCTGATGCAAACAACTGATGAGTTATCTACTTAAATTTGTTGAACAAAACGACTTACGTATTTTAAACATGCTAACCTTTAGCCCGGTAAGCAAATTAAAAAAAAACGCAATATGTAGGCTACACGAGAACGGAGACGTCGAGTAACCAAAACAAATGCGTTAAACAAATTCGTACACGTTATTTATCAATTTAACTCTAGAATTAAAGGATATACAACGAGAAACAACGTTTGACAACCTTTAAATAGTTTTAATAACTATCTCAAAAATTGTCGCTTTGATGCAACAACTGATGAGTTATCTACTCAAATTTGTTGAACAAAACGACTTACGTATTTTAAACATGCTAACCTTTAGCCCGATAAGCAAATTAAAAAAAAAACGCAATATGTAGGCTACACGAGAACGGAGACGTCGAGTAACCAAAACAAATGCGTTAAACAAATTCGTACACGTTATTTATCAATTTAACTCTAGAATTAAAGGATATACAACGAGAAACAACGTTTGACAACCTTTAAACAATTTTAATAACTATCTCAAAAATTATCGCTCTGATGCAAACAACTGATGAGTTATCTACTTAAATTTGATGAACAAAACGACTTACGTATTTTAAACATGCTAACCTTTAGCCCGGTAAGCAAATTAAAAAAAAAACGCAATATGTAGGCTACACGAGAACGGAGACGTCGAGTAACCAAAACAAATGCGTTAAACAAATTCGTACACGTTATTTATCAATTTAACTCTAGAATTAAAGGATATACAACGAGAAAGAACGTTTGACAACCTTTAAACAGTTTTAATAACTATCTCAAAAATTGTCGCTTTGATGCAACAACTGATGAGTTATCTACTCAAATTTGTTGAACAAAACGACTTACGTATTTTAAACATGCTAACCTTTAGCCCGATAAGCAAATTAAAAAAAAAAACGCAATATGTACGCTACACGAGAACGGAGACGTCGAGTAACCAAAACAAATGCGTTAAACAAATTCGTACACGTTATTTATCAATTTAACTCTAGAATTAAAGGATATACAACGAGAAACAACGTTTGACAACCTTTAAACAATTTTAATAACTATCTCAAAAATTATCGCTCTGATGCAAACAACTGATGAGTTATCTACTTAAATTTGATGAACAAAACGACTTACGTATTTTAAACATGCTAACCTTTAGCCCGGTAAGCAAATAAAAAAAAAAACGCAATATGTAGGCTACACGAGAACGAAGACGTCGAGTAACCAAAACAAATGCGTTAAACAAATTCGTACACGTTATTTATCAATTTAACTCTAGAATTAAAGGATATACAACGAGAAACAACGTTTGACAACCTTTAAACAGTTTTAATAACTATCTCAAAAATTATCGCTCTGATGCAAACAACTGATGAGTTATCTACTTAAATTTGTTGAACAAAACGATTTACGTATTTTAAACATGCTAACCTTTAGCCCGGTAAGCAAATTAAAAAAAAACGCAATATGTAGGCTACACGAGAACGGAGACGTCGAGTAACCAAAACAAATGCGTTAAACAAATTCGTACACGTTATTTATCAATTTAACTCTAGAATTAAAGGATATACAACGAGAAACAACGTTTGACAACCTTTAAACAGTTTTAATAACTATCTCAAAAATTATCGATCTGATGCAAACAACTGATGAGTTATCTACTTAAATTTGATGAACAAAACGACTTACGTATTTTAAACATGCTAACCTTTAGCCCGGTAAGCAAATAAAAAAAAAACGCAATATGTAGGCTACACGAGAACGAAGACGTCGAGTAACCAAAACAAATGCGTTAAACAAATTCGTACACGTTATTTATCAATTTAACTCTAGAATTAAAGGATATACAACGAGAAACAACGTTTGACAACCTTTAAACAGTTTTAATAACTATCTCAAAAATTATCGCTCTGATGCAAACAACTGATGAGTTATCTACTTAAATTTGATGAACAAAACGGCTTACGTATTTTAAACATGCTAACCTTTAGCCCGGTAAGCAAATAAAAAAACAAACGCAATATGTAGGCTACACGAGAACGGAGACGTCGAGTAACCAAAACAAATGCGTTAAACAAATTCGTACACGTTATTTATCAATTTAACTCTAGAATTAAAGGATATACAACGAGAAACAACGTTTGACAATCTTTAAACAGTTTTAATAACTATCTCAAAAATTATCGCTCTAATGCAAACAACTGATGAGTTATCTACTTAAATTTGATGAACAAAACGACTTACGTATTTTAAACATGCTAACCTTTAGCCCGGTAAGCAAATTAAAAAAAAAACGCAATATGTAGGCTACACGAGAACGGAGACGTCGAGTAACCAAAACAAATGCGTTAAACAAATTCGTACACGTTATTTATCAATTTAACTCTAGAATTAAAGGATATACAACGAGAAACAACGTTTGACAACCTTTAAACAGTTTTAATAACTATCTCAAAAATTATCGCTCTGATGCAAACAACTGATGAGTTATCTACTTAAATTTGATGAACAAAACGACTTACGTATTTTAAACATGCTAACCTTTAGCCCGGTAAGCAAATTAAAAAAAAAACGCAATATGTAGGCTACACGAGAACGGAGACGTCGAGTAACCAAAACAAATGCGTTAAACAAATTCGTACACGTTATTTATCAATTTAACTCTAGAATTAAAGGATATACAACGAGAAACAACGTTTGACAACCTTTAAACAGTTTTAATAACTATCTCAAAAATTATCGCTCTGATGCAAACAACTGATGAGTTATCTACTTAAATTTGATGAACAAAACGACTTACGTATTTTAAACATGCTAACCTTTAGCCCGGTAAGCAAATTAAAAAAAAAAACGCAATATGTAGGCTACACGAGAACGGAGACGTCGAGTAACCAAAACAAATGCGTTAAACAAATTCGTACACGTTATTTATCAATTTAACTCTAGAATTAAAGGATATACAACGAGAAACAACGTTTGACAACCTTTAAACAAGTTTAATAACTATCTCAAAAATTATCGCTCTGATGCAAAAAACTGATGAGTTATCTACTTAAATTTGATGAACAAAACGACTTACGTATTTTAAACATGCTAACCTTTAGCCCGGTAAGCAGATTAAAAAAAAAACGCAATATGTAGGCTACACGATAACGGAGGCGTCGAGTAACCAAAACAAATGCGTTAAACAAATTCGTACACGTTATTTATCAATTTAACTCTAGAATTAAAGGATATACAACGAGAAACAACGTTTGACAATCTTTAAACAGTTTTAATAACTATCTCAAAAATTGTCGCTCTGATGCAAACAACTGATGAGTTATCTACTTAAATTTGTTGAACAAAACGACTTACGTATTTTAAACATGCTAACCTTTAGCCCGGTAAGCAAATTAAAAAAAAAAAACGCAATATGTAGGCTACACGAGAACGGAGACGTCGAGTAACCAAAAGAAATGCGTTAAACAAATTCGTACACGTTATTTATCAATTTAACTCTAGAATTAAAGGATATACAACGAGAAACAACGTTTGACAACCTTTAAACAGTTTTAATAAATATCTCAAAAATTATCGCTCTGATGCAAACAACTGATGAGTTATCTACTTAAATTTGATGAACATAACGACTTACGTATTTTAAACATGCTAACCTTTAGCCCGGTAAGCAAATTAAAAAAAAAACGCAATATGTAGGCTACACGAGAACGGAGACGTCGAGTAACCAAAACAAATGCGTTAAACAAATTCGTACACGTTATTTATCAATTTAACTCTAGAATTAAAGGATATACAACGAGAAACAACGTTTGACAACCTTTAAACAGTTTTAATAACTATCTCAAAAATTGTCGCTCTGATGCAAACAACTGATGAGTTATCTACTTAAATTTGTTGAACAAAACGACCTACGTATTTTAAGCATGCTAACCTTTAGCCCGGTAAGCAAATTAAAAAAAAAACGCAATATGTAGGCTACACGAGAACGGAGACGTCGAGTAACCAAAACAAATGCGTTAAACAAATTCGTACACGATATTTATCAATTTAACTCTAGAATTAAAGGATATGCAACGAGAAACAACGTTTGACAACCTTTAAACAGTTTTAATAACTATCTCAAAAATTATCGCTCTGATGCCAACAACTGATGAGTTATCTACTTAAATATGATGAACAAAACGACTTACGTATTTTAAACATGCTAACCTTTAGCCCGGTAAGCAAATTAAAAAAAAACGCAATATGTAGGCTACACGAGAACGGAGACGTCGAGTAACCAAAACAAATGCGTTAAACAAATTCGTACACGTTATTTATCAATTTAACTCTAGAATTAAAGGATATACAACGAGAAACAACGTTTGACAACCTTTAAACAGTTTTAATAACTATCTCAAAAATTGTCGCTCTGATGCAAACAACTGATGAGTTATCTACTTAAATTTGTTGAACAAAACGACCTACGTATTTTAAGCATGCTAACCTTTAGCCCGGTAAGCAAATTAAAAAAAAAACGCAATATGTAGGCTACACGAGAACGGAGACGTCGAGTAACCAAAACAAATGCGTTAAACAAATTCGTACACGTTATTTATCAATTTAACTCTAGAATTAAAGGATATACAACGAGAAACAACGTTTGACAACCTTTAAACAGTTTTAATAACTATCTCAAAAATTATCGCTCTGATGCAAACAACTGATGAGTTATCTACTTAAATTTGATGAACATAACGACTTACGTATTTTAAACATGCTAACCTTTAGCCCGGTAAGCAAATTAAAAAAAAAACGCAATATGTAGGCTACACGAGAACGGAGACGTCGAGTAACCAAAACAAATGCGTTAAACAAATTCGTACACGTTATTTATCAATTTAACTCTAGAATTAAAGGATATACAACGAGAAACAACGTTTGACAACCTTTAAACAGTTTTAATAACTATCTCAAAAATTATCGCTCTGATGCAAACAACTGATGAGTTATCTACTTAAATTTGTTGAACAAAACGACTTACGTATTTTAAACATGCTAACCTTTAGCCCGGTAAGCAAATTAAAAAAAAACGCAATATGTAGGCTACACGAGAACGGAGACGTCGAGTAACCAAAACAAATGCGTTAAACAAATTCGTACACGTTATTTATCAATTTAACTCTAGAATTAAAGGATATACAACGAGAAACAACGTTTGACAACCTTTAAACAGTTTTAATAACTATCTCAAAAATTATCGCTCTGATGCAAACAACTGATGAGTTATCTACTTAAATTTGATGAACAAAACGACTTACGTATTTTAAACATGCTAACCTTTAGCCCGGTAAGCAAATTAAAAAAAAAAACGCAATATGTAGGCTACACGAGAACGGAGACGTCGAGTAACCAAAACAAATGCGTTAAACAAATTCGTACACGTTATTTATCAATTTAACTCTAGAATTAAAGGATATACAACGAGAAAGAACGTTTGACAACCTTTAAACAGTTTTAATAACTATCTCAAAAATTGTCGCTTTGATGCAACAACTGATGAGTTATCTACTCAAATTTGTTGAACAAAACGACTTACGTATTTTAAACATGCTAACCTTTAGCCCGATAAGCAAATTAAAAAAAAAACGCAATATGTAGGCTACACGAGAACGGAGACGTCGAGTAACCAAAACAAATGCGTTAAACAAATTCGTACACGTTATTTATAAATCTAACTCTAGAATTAAAGGATATACAACGAGAAACAACGTTTGACAACCTTTAAACAGTTTTAATAACTATCTCAAAAATTGTCGCTTTGATGCAACAACTGATGAGTTATCTACTCAAATTTGTTGAACAAAACGACTTACGTATTTTAAACATGCTAACCTTTAGCCCGATAAGCAAATTAAAAAAAAAACGCAATATGTAGGCTACACGAGAACGGAGACGTCGAGTAACCAAAACAAATGCGTTAAACAAATTCGTACACGTTATTTATCAATTTAACTCTAGAATTAAAGGATATACAACGAGAAACAACGTTTGACAACCTTTAAACAATTTTAATAACTATCTCAAAAATTATCGCTCTGATGCAAACAACTGATGAGTTATCTACTTAAATTTGATGAACAAAACGACTTACGTATTTTAAACATGCTAACCTTTAGCCCGGTAAGCAAATTAAAAAAAAAACGCAATATGTAGGCTACACGAGAACGGAGACGTCGAGTAACCAAAACAAATGCGTTAAACAAATTCGTACACGTTATTTATCAATTTAACTCTAGAATTAAAGGATATACAACGAGAAAGAACGTTTGACAACCTTTAAACAGTTTTAATAACTATCTCAAAAATTGTCGCTTTGATGCAACAACTGATGAGTTATCTACTCAAATTTGTTGAACAAAACGACTTACGTATTTTAAACATGCTAACCTTTAGCCCGATAAGCAAATTAAAAAAAAAACGCAATATGTAGGCTACACGAGAGCGGAGACGTCGAGTAACCAAAACAAATGCGTTAAACAAATTCGTACACGTTATTTATCAATTTAACTCTAGAATTAAAGGATATACAACGAGAAACAACGTTTGACAACCTTTAAACAATTTTAATAACTATCTCAAAAATTATCGCTCTGATGCAAACAACTGATGAGTTATCTACTTAAATTTGATGAACAAAACGACTTACGTATTTTAAACATGCTAACCTTTAGCCCGGTAAGCAAATAAAAAAAAAACGCAATATGTAGGCTACACGAGAACGAAGACGTCGAGTAACCAAAACAAATGCGTTAAACAAATTCGTACACGTTATTTATCAATTTAACTCTAGAATTAAAGGATATACAACGAGAAACAACGTTTGACAACCTTTAAACAGTTTTAATAACTATCTCAAAAATTATCGCTCTGATGCAAACAACTGATGAGTTATCTACTTAAATTTGTTGAACAAAACGATTTACGTATTTTAAACATGCTAACCTTTAGCCCGGTAAGCAAATTAAAAAAAAAACGCAATATGTAGGCTACACGAGAACGGAGACGTCGAGTAACCAAAACAAATGCGTTAAACAAATTCGTACACGTTATTTATCAATTTAACTCTAGAATTAAAGGATATACAACGAGAAACAACGTTTGACAACCTTTAAACAGTTTTAATAACTATCTCAAAAATTATCGATCTGATGCAAACAACTGATGAGTTATCTACTTAAATTTGATGAACAAAACGACTTACGTATTTTAAACATGCTAACCTTTAGCCCGGTAAGCAAATAAAAAAAAAACGCAATATGTAGGCTACACGAGAACGAAGACGTCGAGTAACCAAAACAAATGCGTTAAACAAATTCGTACACGTTATTTATCAATTTAACTCTAGAATTAAAGGATATACAACGAGAAACAACGTTTGACAACCTTTAAACAGTTTTAATAACTATCTCAAAAATTATCGCTCTGATGCAAACAACTGATGAGTTATCTACTTAAATTTGATGAACAAAACGGCTTACGTATTTTAAACATGCTAACCTTTAGCCCGGTAAGCAATTAAAAAAAAAAACGCAATATGTAGGCTACACGAGAACGGAGACGTCGAGTAACCAAAACAAATGCGTTAAACAAATTCGTACACGTTATTTATCAATTTAACTCTAGAATTAAAGGATATACAACGAGAAACAACGTTTGACAATCTTTAAACAGTTTTAATAACTATCTCAAAAATTATCGCTCTAATGCAAACAACTGATGAGTTATCTACTTAAATTTGAGGAACAAAACGACTTACGTATTTTAAACATGCTAACCTTTAGCCCGGTAAGCAAATTAAAAAAAAAACGCAATATGTAGGCTACACGAGAACGGAGACGTCGAGTAACCAAAACAAATGCGTTAAACAAATTCGTACACGTTATTTATCAATTTAACTCTAGAATTAAAGGATATACAACGAGAAACAACGTTTGACAACCTTTAAACAGTTTTAATAACTATCTCAAAAATTATCGCTCTGATGCAAACAACTGATGAGTTATCTACTTAAATATGATGAACAAAACGACTTACGTATTTTAAACATGCTAACCTTTAGCCCGGTAAGCAAATAAAAAAAAAACGCAATATGTAGGCTACACGAGAACGGAGACGTCGAGTAACCAAAACAAATGCGTTAAACAAATTCGTACACGTTATTTATCAATTTAACTCTAGAATTAAAGGATATACAACGAGAAACAACGTTTGACAACCTTTAAAGAATTTTAATAACTATCTCAAAAATTATCGCTCTGATGCAAACAACTGATGAGTTATCTACTTAAATTTGATGAACAAAACGACTTACGTATTTTAAACATGCTAACCTTTAGCCCGGTAAGCAAATTAAAAAAAAAAACGCAATATGTAGGCTACACGAGAACGGAGACGTCGAGTAAACAAAACAAATGCGTTAAACAAATTCGTACACGTTATTTATCAATTTAACTCTAGAATTAAAGGATATACAACGAGAAAGAACGTTTGACAACCTTTAAACAGTTTTAATAACTATCTCAAAAATTGTCGCTTTGATGCAACAACTGATGAGTTATCTACTCAAATTTGTTGAACAAAACGACTTACGTATTTTAAACATGCTAACCTTTAGCCCGATAAGCAAATTAAAAAAAAAACGCAATATGTAGGCTACACGAGAACGGAGACGTCGAGTAACCAAAACAAATGCGTTAAACAAATTCGTACAAGTTATTTATCAATTTAACTCTAGAATTAAAGGATATACAACGAGAAACAACGTTTGACAACCTTTAAACAGTTTTAATAACTATCTCAAAAATTGTCGCTCTGATGCAAACAACTGATGAGTTATCTACTTAAATTTGTTGAACAAAACGACTTACGTATTTTAAACATGCTAACCTTTAGCCCGGTAAGCAAATTAAACAAAAAACGCAATATGTAGGCTACACGAGAACGGAGACGTCGAGTAACCAAAACAAATGCGTTAAACAAATTCGTACACGTTATTTATCAATTTAACTCTAGAATTAAAGGATATACAACGAGAAACAACGTTTGACAACCTTTAAACAGTTTTAATAACTATCTCAAAAATTGTCGCTCTGATGCAAACAACTGATGAGTTATCTACTTAAATTTGATGAACAAAACGACTTACGTATTTTAAACATGCTAACCTTTAGCCCGGTAAGCAAATTAAAAAAAAAAACGCAATATGTAGGCTACACGAGAACGGAGACGTCGAGTAACCAAAACAAATGCGTTAAACAAATTCGTACACGTTATTTATCAATTTAACTCTAGAATTAAAGGATATACAACGAGAAACAACGTTTGACAACCTTTAAACAGTTTTAATAACTATCTCAAAAATTGTCGCTCTGATGCAAACAACTGATGAGTTATCTACTTAAATTTGATGAACAAAACGACTTACGTATTTTAAACATGCTAACCTTTAGCCCGGTAAGCAAATTAAACAAAAAACGCAATATGTAGGCTACACGAGAACGGAGATGTCGAGTAACCAAAACAAATGCGATAAACAAATTCGTACACGTTATTTATCAATTTAACTCTAGAATTAAAGGATATACAACGAGAAACAACGTTTGACAACCTTTAAACAGTTTTAATAACTATCTCAAAAATTATTGCTCTGATGCAAACAACTGATGAGTTATCTACTTAAATTTGATGAACAAAACGACTTACGTATTTTAAACATGCTAACCTTTAGCCCGGTAAGCAAATTAAAAAAAAAACGCAGTATGTAGGCTGCACGAGAACGGAGACATCGAGTAACCAAAACAAATGCGTTAAACAAATTCGTACACGTTATTTATCAATTTAACTCTAGAATTAAAGGATATACAACGAGAAACAACGTTTGACAACCTTTAAACAGTTTTAATAACTATCTCAAAAATTGTCGCTCTGATGCAAACAACTGATGAGTTATATACTTAAATTTGTTGAACAAAACGACTTACGTATTTTAAGCATGCTAACCTTTAGCCCGGTAAGCAAATTAAAAAAAAAACGCAATATGTAGGCTACACGAGAACGGAGACGTCGAGTAACCAAAACAAATGCGTTAAACAAATTCGTACACGTTATTTATCAATTTAACTCTAGAATTAAAGGATATACCACGAGAAACAACGTTTGACAACCTTTAAACAGTTTTAATAACTATCTCAAAAATTGTCGCTCTGATGCAAACAACTGATGAGTTATCTACTTAAATTTGTTGAACAAAACGACTTACGTATTTTAAACATGCTAACCTTTAGCCCGGTAAGCAAATTAAACAAAAAACGCAATATGTAGGCTACACGAGAACGGAGACGTCGAGTAACCAAAACAAATGGGATAAACAAATTCGTACACGTTATTTATCAATTTAACTCTAGAATTAAAGGATATACAACGAGAAACAACGTTTGACAACCTTTAAACAGTTTTAATAACTATCTCAAAAATTATCGCTCTGATGCAAACAACTGATGAGTTATCTACTTAAATTTGATGAACAAAACGACTTACGTATTTTAAACATGCTAACCTTTAGCCCGGTAAGCAAATTAAAAAAAAACGCAATATGTAGGCTACACGAGAACGGAGACGTCGAGTAACCAAAACAAATGCGTTAAACAAATTCGTACACGTTATTTATCAACTTAACTCTAGAATTAAAGGATATACAACGAGAAACAACGTTTGACAACGAGAACGGAGACGTCGAGTAACCAAAACAAATGGGATAAACAAATTCGTACACGTTATTTATCAATTTAACTCTAGAATTAAAGGATATACAACGAGAAACAACGTTTGACAACCTTTAAACAGTTTTAATAACTATCTCAAAAATTGTCGCTCTGATGCAAACAACTGATGAGTTATCTACTTAAATTTGTTGAACAAAACGACTTACGTATTTTAAACATGCTAACCTTTAGCCCGGTAAGCAAATTAAAAAAAAAACGCAATATGTAGGCTACACGAGAACGGAGACGTCGAGTAACCAAAACAAATGCGTTAAACAAATTCGTACACGTTATTTATCAATTTAACTCTAGAATTAAAGGATATACAACGAGAAAGAACGTTTGACAACCTTTAAACAGTTTTAATAACTATCTCAAAAATTGTCGCTTTGATGCAACAACTGATGAGTTATCTACTCAAATTTGTTGAACAAAACGACTTACGTATTTTAAACATGCTAACCTTTAGCCCGATAAGCAAATTAAAAAAAAAACGCAATATGTAGGCTACACGAGAACGGAGACGTCGAGTAACCAAAACAAATGCGTTAAACAAATTCGTACACGTTATTTATCAATTTAACTCTAGAATTAAAGGATATACAACGAGAAACAACGTTTGACAACCTTTAAACAGTTTTAATAACTATCTCAAAAATTGTCGCTCTGATGCAAACAACTGATGAGTTATCTACTTAAATTTGTTGAACAAAACGACTTACGTATTTTAAACATGCTAACCTTTAGCCCGGTAAGCAAATTAAACAAAAAACGCAATATGTAGGCTACACGAGAACGGAGACGTCGAGTAACCAAAACAAATGCGTTAAACAAATTCGTACACGTTATTTATCAATTTAACTCTAGAATTAAAGGATATACAACGAGAAACAACGTTTGACAACCTTTAAACAGTTTTAATAACTATCTCAAAAATTGTCGCTCTGATGCAAACAACTGATGAGTTATCTACTTAAATTTGATGAACAAAACGACTTACGTATTTTAAACATGCTAACCTTTAGCCCGGTAAGCAAATTAAAAAAAAAAACGCAATATGTAGGCTACACGAGAACGGAGACGTCGAGTAACCAAAACAAATGCGTTAAACAAATTCGTACACGTTATTTATCAATTTAACTCTAGAATTAAAGGATATACAACGAGAAACAACGTTTGACAACCTTTAAACAGTTTTAATAACTATCTCAAAAATTGTCGCTCTGATGCAAACAACTGATGAGTTATCTACTTAAATTTGATGAACAAAACGACTTACGTATTTTAAATATGCTAACCTTTAGCCCGGTAAGCAAATTAAACAAAAAACGCAATATGTAGGCTACACGAGAACGGAGATGTCGAGTAACCAAAACAAATGCGATAAACAAATTCGTACACGTTATTTATCAATTTAACTCTAGAATTAAAGGATATACAACGAGAAACAACGTTTGACAACCTTTAAACAGTTTTAATAACTATCTCAAAAATTATTGCTCTGATGCAAACAACTGATGAGTTATCTACTTAAATTTGATGAACAAAACGACTTACGTATTTTAAACATGCTAACCTTTAGCCCGGTAAGCAAATTAAAAAAAAAACGCAGTATGTAGGCTGCACGAGAACGGAGACATCGAGTAACCAAAACAAATGCGTTAAACAAATTCGTACACGTTATTTATCAATTTAACTCTAGAATTAAAGGATATACAACGAGAAACAACGTTTGACAACCTTTAAACAGTTTTAATAACTATCTCAAAAATTGTCGCTCTGATGCAAACAACTGATGAGTTATATACTTAAATTTGTTGAACAAAACGACTTACGTATTTTAAGCATGCTAACCTTTAGCCCGGTAAGCAAATTAAAAAAAAAACGCAATATGTAGGCTACACGAGAACGGAGACGTCGAGTAACCAAAACAAATGCGTTAAACAAATTCGTACACGTTATTTATCAATTTAACTCTAGAATTAAAGGATATACCACGAGAAACAACGTTTGACAACCTTTAAACAGTTTTAATAACTATCTCAAAAATTGTCGCTCTGATGCAAACAACTGATGAGTTATCTACTTAAATTTGTTGAACAAAACGACTTACGTATTTTAAACATGCTAACCTTTAGCCCGGTAAGCAAATTAAACAAAAAACGCAATATGTAGGCTACACGAGAACGGAGACGTCGAGTAACCAAAACAAATGGGATAAACAAATTCGTACACGTTATTTATCAATTTAACTCTAGAATTAAAGGATATACAACGAGAAACAACGTTTGACAACCTTTAAACAGTTTTAATAACTATCTCAAAAATTATCGCTCTGATGCAAACAACTGATGAGTTATCTACTTAAATTTGATGAACAAAACGACTTACGTATTTTAAACATGCTAACCTTTAGCCCGGTAAGCAAATTAAAAAAAAACGCAATATGTAGGCTACACGAGAACGGAGACGTCGAGTAACCAAAACAAATGCGTTAAACAAATTCGTACACGTTATTTATCAATTTAACTCTAGAATTAAAGGATATACAACGAGAAACAACGTTTGACAACCTTTAAACAGTTTTAATAACTATCTCAAAAATTGTCGCTCTGATGCAAACAACTGATGAGTTATCTACTTAAATTTGATGAACAAAACGACTTACGTATTTTAAACATGCTAACCTTTAGCCCGGTAAGCAAATTAAAAAAAAAAAACGCAATATGTAGGCTACACGAGAACGGAGACGTCGAGTAACCAAAACAAATGCGTTAAACAAATTCGTACACGTTATTTATCAATTTAACTCTAGAATTAAAGGATATACAACGAGAAACAACGTTTGACAACCTTTAAACAGTTTTAATAACTATCTCAAAAATTATCGCTCTGATGCAAACAACTGATGAGTTATCTACTTAAATTTGATGAACAAAACGACTTACGTATTTTAAACATGCTAACCTTTAGCCCGGTAAGCAAATTTAAAAAAAAACGCAATATGTAGGCTACACGAGAACGGAGACGTCGAGTAACCAAAACAAATGCGTTAAACAAATTCGTACACGTTATTTATCAATTTAACTCTAGAATTAAAGGATATACAACGAGAAACAACGTTTGACAACCTTTAAACAGTTTTAATAACTATCTCAAAAATTATCGCTCTGATGCAAACAACTGATGAGTTATCTACTTAAATATGATGAACAAAACGACTTACGTATTTTAAACATGCTTTAGCCCGGTAAGCAAATTAAAAAAAAAACGCAATATGTAGGCTACACGAGAACGGAGACGTCGAGTAACCAAAACAAATGCGTTAAACAAATTCGTACACGTTATTTATCAATTTAACTTTAGAATTAAAGGATATACAACGAGAAACAACGTTTGACAACCTTTAAACAGTTTTAATAACTATCTCAAAAATTATCGCCCTGATGCAAACAACTGATGAGTTATCTACTTAAATTTGATGAACAAAACGACTTACGTATTTTAAACATGCTAACCTTTAGCCCGGTAAGCAAATTAAAAAAAAAACGCAATATGTAGGCTACACGAGAACGGAGACGTCGAGTAACCAAAACAAATGCGTTAAACAAATTCGTACACGTTATTTATCAATTTAACTCTAGAATTAAAGGATATACAACGAGAAACAACGTTTGACAACCTTTAAACAGTTTTAATAACTATCTCAAAAATTATCGCTCTGATGCAAACAACTGATGAGTTATCTACTTAAATTTGATGAACAAAACGACTTACGTATTTTAAACATGCTAACCTTTAGCCCGGTAAGCAAATTAAAAAAAAACGCAATATGTAGGCTACACGAGAACGGAGACGTCGAGTAACCAAAACAAATGCGTTAAACAAATTCGTACACGTTATTTATCAATTTAACTCTAGAATTAAAGGATATACAACGAGAAACAACGTTTGACAACCTTTAAACAGTTTTAATAACTATCTCAAAAATTGTCGCTCTGATGCAAACAACTGATGGGTTATCTACTTAAATTTGATGAACAAAACGACTTACGTATTTTAAACATGCTAACCTTTAGCCCGGTAAGCAAATTAAAAAAAAAAAACGCAATATGTAGGCTACACGAGAACGGAGACGTCGAGTAACCAAAACAAATGCGTTAAACAAATTCGTACACGTTATTTATCAATTTAACTCTAGAATTAAAGGATATACAACGAGAAACAACGTTTGACAACCTTTAAACAGTTTTAATAACTATCTCAAAAATTATCGCTCTGATGCAAACAACTGATGAGTTATCTACTTAAATATGATGAACAAAACGACTTACGTATTTTAAACATGCTAACCTTTAGCCCGGTAAGCAAATTTAAAAAAAAACGCAATATGTAGGCTACACGAGAACGGAGACGTCGAGTAACCAAAACCAATGCGTTAAACAAATTCGTACACGTTATTTATCAATTTAACTCTAGAATTAAAGGATATACAACGAGAAACAACGTTTGACAACCTTTAAACAGTTTTAATAACTATCTCAAAAATTATCGCTCTGATGCAAACAACTGATGAGTTATCTACTTAAATATGATGAACAAAACGACTTACGTATTTTAAACATGCTAACCTTTAGCCCGGTAAGCAAATTAAAAAAAAAACGCAATATGTAGGCTACACGAGAACGGAGACGTCGAGTAACCAAAACAAATGCGTTAAACAAATTCGTACACGTTATTTATCAATTTAACTCTAGAATTAAAGGATATACAACGAGAAACAACGTTTGACAACCTTTAAACAGTTTTAATAACTATCTCAAAAATTATCGCCCTGATGCAAACAACTGATGAGTTATCTACTTAAATTTGATGAACAAAACGACTTACGTATTTTAAACATGCTAACCTTTAGCCCGGTAAGCAAATTAAAAAAAAAACGCAATATGTAGGCTACACGAGAACGGAGACGTCGAGTAACCAAAACAAATGCGTTAAACAAATTCGTACACGTTATTTATCAATTTAACTCTAGAATTAAAGGATATACAACGAGAAACAACGTTTGACAACCTTTAAACAGTTTTAATAACTATCTCAAAAATTATCGCTCTGATGCAAACAACTGATGAGTTATCTACTTAAATTTGATGAACAAAACGACTTACGTATTTTAAGCATGCTAACCTTTAGCCCGGTAAGCAAATTAAAAAAAAAACGCAATATGTAGGCTACACGAGAACGGAGACGTCGAGTAACCAAAACAAATGCGTTAAACAAATTCGTACACGTTATTTATCAATTCAACTCTAGAATTAAAGGATATACAACGAGAAACAACGTTTGACAACCTTTAAACAGTTTTAATAACTATCTCAAAAATTGTCGCTCTGATGCAAACAACTGATGAGTTATCTACTTAAATTTGTTGAACAAAACGACTTACGTATTTTAAACATGCTAACCTTTAGCCCGGTAAGCAAATTAAAAAAAAACGCAATATGTAGGCCACACGAGAACGGAGACGTCGAGTAACCAAAACAAATGCGTTAAACAAATTCGTACACGTTATTTATCAATTTAACTCTAGAATTAAAGGATATACAACGAGAAACAACGTTTGACAACCTTTAAACAGTTTTAATAACTATCTCAAAAATTGTCGCTCTGATGCAAACAACTGATGAGTTATCTACTCAAATTTGTTGAACAAAACGACTTACGTATTTTAAACATGCTAACCTTTAGCCCGGTAAGCAAATTAAAAAAAAAACGCAATATGTAGGCTACACGAGAACGGAGACGTCGAGTAACCAAAACAAATGCGTTAAACAAATTCGTACACGTTATTTATCAATTTAACTCTAGAATTAAAGGATATACAACGAGAAAGAACGTTTGACAACCTTTAAACAGTTTTAATAACTATCTCAAAAATTGTCGCTCTGATGCAAACAACTGATGAGTTATCTACTCAAATTTGTTGAACAAAACGACTTACGTATTTTAAACATGCTAACCTTTAGCCCGGTAAGCAAATTAAAAAAAAAACGCAATATGTAGGCTACACGAGAACGGAGACGTCGAGTAACCAAAACAAATGCGTTAAACAAATTCGTACACGTTATTTATCAATTTAACTCTAGAATTAAAGGATATACAACGAGAAAGAACGTTTGACAACCTTTAAACAGTTTTAATAACTATCTCAAAAATTGTCGCTCTGATGCAAACAACTGATGAGTTATCTACTCAAATTTGTTGAACAAAACGACTTACGTATTTTAAACATGCTAACCTTTAGCCCGGTAAGCAAATTAAAAAAAAACGCAATATGTAGGCTACACGAGAACGGAGACGTCGAGTAACCAAAACAAATGCGTTAAACAAATTCGTACACGTTATTTATCAATTTAACTCTAGAATTAAAGGATATACAACGAGAAACAACGTTTGACAACCTTTAAACAGTTTTAATAACTATCTCAAAAATTATCGCTCTGATGCAAACAACTGATGAGTTATCTACTTAAATTTGTTGAACAAAACGACTTACGTATTTTAAACATGCTAACCTTTAGCCCGGTAAGCAAATTAAAAAAAAAACGCAATATGTAGGCTACACGAGAACGGAGACGTCGAGTAACCAAAACGAATGCGTTAAACAAATTCGTACACGTTATTTATCAATTTAACTCTAGAATTAAAGGATATACAACGAGAAACAACGTTTGACAACCTTTAAACAGTTTTAATAACTATCTCAAAAATTATCGCTCTGATGCAAACAACTGATGAGTTATCTACTTAAATTTGATGAACAAAACGACTTACGTATTTTAAACATGCTAACCTTTAGCCCGGTAAGCAAATTAAAAAAAAACGCAATATGTAGGCTACACGAGAACGGAGACGTCGAGTAACCAAAACAAATGCGTTAAACAAATTCGTACACGTTATTTATCAATTTAACTCTAGAATTAAAGGATATACAACGAGAAACAACGTTTGACAACCTTTAAACAGTTTTAATAACTATCTCAAAAATTATCGCTCTGATGCAAACAACTGATGAGTTATATACTTAAATTTGTTGAACAAAACGACTTACGTATTTTAAGCATGCTAACCTTTAGCCCGGTAAGCAAATTAAAAAAAAAACGCAATATGTAGGCTACACGAGAACGGAGACGTCGAGTAACCAAAACAAATGCGTTAAACAAATTCGTACACGTTATTTATCAATTTAACTATAGAATTAAAGGATATACAACGAGAAACAACGTTTGACAACCTTTAAACAGTTTTAATAACTATCTCAAAAATTGTCGCTCTGATGCAAACAACTGATGAGTTATCTACTTAAATTTGTTGAACAAAACGACTTACGTATTTTAAACATGCTAACCTTTAGCCCGGTAAGCAAATTAAACAAAAAACGCAATATGTAGGCTACACGAGAACGGAGACGTCGAGTAACCAAAACAAATGCGTTAAACAAATTCGTACACGTTATTTATCAATTTAACTATAGAATTAAAGGATATACAACGAGAAACAACGTTTGACAACCTTTAAACAGTTTTAATAACTATCTCAAAAATTATCGCTCTGATGCAAACAACTGATGAGTTATCTACTTAAATTTGATGAACAAAACGACTTACGTATTTTAAACATGCTAACCTTTAGCCCGGTAAGCAAATTAAAAAAAACGCAATATGTAGGCTACACGAGAACGGAGACGTCGAGTAACCAAAACAAATGCGTTAAACAAATTCGTACACGTTATTTATCAATTTAGCTCTAGAATTAAAGGATATACAACGAGAAACAACGTTTGACAACCTTTAAACAGTTTTAATAACTATCTCAAAAATTATCGCTCTGATGCAAACAACTGATGAGTTATCTACTTAAATATGATGAACAAAACGACTTACGTATTTTAAACATGCTAACCTTTAGCCCGGTAAGCAAATTAAAAAAAAAACGCAATATGTAGGCTACACGAGAACAGAGACGTCGAGTAACCAAAACAAATGCGTTAAACAAATTCGTACACGTTATTTATCAATTTAACTCTAGAATTAAAGGATATTCAACGAGAAACAACGTTTGACAACCTTTAAACAGTTTTAATAACTATCTCAAAAATTATCGCTCTGATGCAAACAACTGATGAGTTATCTACTTAAATTTGATGAACAAAACGACTTACGTATTTTAAACATGCTAACCTTTAGCCCGGTAAGCAAATTAAAAAAAAAACGCAATATGTAGGCTACACGAGAACGGAGACGTCGAGTAACCAAAACAAATGCATTAAACAAATTCGTACACGTTATTTATCAATTTAACTCTAGAATTAAAGGATATACAACGAGAAACAACGTTTGACAACCTTTAAACAGTTTTAATAACTATCTCAAAAATTGTCGCTCTGATGCAAACAACTGATGAGTTATCTACTTAAATATGATGAACAAAACGACTTACGTATTTTAAACATGCTAACCTTTAGCCCGGTAAGCAAATTAAAAAAAAAACGCAATATGTAGGCTACACGAGAACGGAGACGTCGAGTAACCAAAACAAATGCGTTAAACAAATTCGTACACGTTATTTATCAATTTAACTCTAGAATTAAAGGATATACAACGAGAAACAACGTTTGACAACCTTTAAACAGTTTTAATAACTATCTCAAAAATTATCGCTCTGATGCAAACAACTGATGAGTTATCTACTTAAATATGGTGAACAAAACGACTTACGTATTTTAAACATGCTAACCTTTAGCCCGGTAAGCAAATTAAAAAAAAAAACGCAATATGTAGGCTACACGAGAACGGAGACGTCGAGTAACCAAAACAAATGCGTTAAACAAATTCGTACACGTTATTTATCAATTTAACTCTAGAATTAAAGATTATACAACGAGAAACAACGTTTGACAACCTTTAAACAGTTTTAATAACTATCTCAAAAATTATCGCTCTGATGCAAACAACTGATGAGTTATCTACTTAAATTTGATGAACAAAACGACTTACGTATTTTAAACAAGCTAACCTTTAGCCCGGTAAGCAAATTAAAAAAAAAAACGCAATATGTAGGCTACACGAGAACGGAGACGTCGAGTAACCAAAACAAATGCGTTAAACAAATTCGTACACGTTATTTATCAATTCAACTCTAGAATTAAAGGATATACAACGAGAAACAACGTTTGACAACCTTTAAACAGTTTTAATAACTATCTCAAAAATTATCGCTCTGATGCAAACAACTGATGAGTTATCTACTTAAATTTGATGAACAAAACGACCTACGTATTTTAAACATGCTAACCTTTAGCCCGGTAAGCAAATAAAAAAAAAACGCAATATGTAGGCTACACGAGAACGGAGACGTCGAGTAACCAAAACAAATGCGTTAAACAAATTCGTACACGTTATTTATCAATTTAACTCTAGAATTAAATGATATACAACGAGAAACAACGTTTGACAACCTTTAAACAGTTTTAATAACTATCTCAAAAATTATCGCTCTGATGCAAACAACTGATGAGTTATCTACTTAAATTTGATGAACAAAACGACTTACGTATTTTAAACATGCTAACCTTTAGCCCGGTAAGCAAATTAAAAAAAAAAACGCAATATGTAGGCTACACGAGAATGGAGACGTCGAGGTCGAGTAACCAAAACAAATGCGTTAAACAAATTCGTACACGTTATTTATCAATTTAACTCTAGAATTAAAGGATATACAACGAGAAACAACATTTGACAACCTTTAAACAGTTTTAATAACTATCTCAAAAATTATCGCTCTGATGCAAACAACTGATGAGTTATCTACTCAAATTTGTTGAACAAAACGACTTACGTATTTTAAACATGCTAACCTTTAGACCGGTAAGCAAATTAAAAAAAAAAACGCAATATGTAGGCTACACGAGAACGGAGACGTCGAGTAACCAAAACAAATGCGTTAAACAAATTCGTACACGTTATTTATCAATTTAACTCTAGAATTAAAGGATATACAACGAGAAACAACGTTTGACAACCTTTAAATAGTTTTAATAACTATCTCAAAAATTATCGCTCTGATGCAAACAACTGATGAGTTATCTACTTAAATTTGATGAACAAAACGACTTACGTATTTTAAACATGCTAACATTTAGCCCGGTAAGCAAATTAAAAAAAAAAACGCAATATGTAGGCTACACGAGAACGGAGACGTCGAGTAACCAAAACAAATGCGTTAAACAAATTCGTACACGTTATTTATCAATTTAACTCTAGAATTAAAGGATATACAACGAGAAACAACGTTTGACAACCTTTAAACAGTTTTAATAACTATCTCAAAAATTGTCGCTCTGATGCAAACAACTGATGAGTTATCTACTTAAATATGATGAACAAAACGACTTACGTATTTTAAACATGCTAACCTTTAGCCCGGTAAGCAAATTAAAAAAAAAAACGCAATATGTAGGCTACACGAGAACGGAGACGTCGAGTAACCAAAACAAATGCGTTAAACAAATTCGTACACGTTATTTATCAATTTAACTCTAGAATTAAAGGATATACAACGAGAAACAACGTTTGACAACCTTTAAACAGTTTTAATAACTATCTCAAAAATTATCGCTCTGATGCAAACAACTGATGAGTTATCTACTTAAATATGATGAACAAAACGACTTACGTATTTTAAACATGCTAACCTTTAGCCCGGTAAGCAAATTAAAAAAAAAACGCAATATGTAGGCTACACGAGAACGGAGACGTCGAGTAACCAAAACAAATGCGTTAAACAAATTCGTACACGTTATTTATCAATTTAACTCTAGAATTAAAGGATATACAACGAGAAACAACGTTTGACAACCTTTAAACAGTTTTAATAACTATCTCAAAAATTATCGCTCTGATGCAAACAACTGATGAGTTATCTACTTAAATTTGATGAACAAAGCGACTTACGTATTTTAAACATGCTAACCTTTAGCCCGGTAAGCAAATTAAAAAAAAACGCAATATGTAGGCTACACGAGAACGGAGACGTCGAGTAACCAAAACAAATGCGTTAAACAAATTTGTACACGTTATTTATCAATTTAACTCTAGAATTAAAGGATATACAACGAGAAACAACGTTTGACAACCTTTAAACAGTTTTAATAACTATCTCAAAAATTATCGCTCTGATGCAAACAACTGATGAGTTATCTACTTAAATTTGATGAACAAAACGACTTACGTATTTTAAACATGCTAACCTTTAGCCCGGTAAGCAAATTAAAAAAAAAACGCAATATGTAGGCTACACGAGAACGGAGACGTCGAGTAACCAAAACAAATGCGTTAAACAAATTCGTACACGTTATTTATCAATTTAACTCTAGAATTAAAGGATATACAACGAGAAACAACGTTTGACAACCTTTAAACAGTTTTAATAACTATCTCAAAAATTGTCGCTCTGATGCAAACAACTGATGAGTTATCTACTTAAATTTGTTGAACAAAACGACTTACGTATTTTAAGCATGCTAACCTTTAGCCCGGTAAGCAAATAAAAAAAAAACGCAATATGTAGGCTACACGAGAACGGAGACGTCGAGTAACCAAAACAAATGCGTTAAACAAATTCGTACACGTTATTTATCAATTTAACTCTAGAATTAAAGGATATACAACGAGAAACAACGTTTGACAACCTTTAAACAGTTTTAATAACTATCTCAAAAATTATCGCTCTGATGCAAACAACTGATGAGTTATCTACTTAAATATGATGAACAAAACGACTTACGTATTTTAAACATGCTAACCTTTAGCCCGGTAAGCAAATTAAAAAAAAAACGCAATATGTAGGCTACACGAGAACGGAGACGTCGAGTAACCAAAACAAATGCGTTAAACAAATTCGTACACGTTATTTATCAATTTAACTCTAGAATTAAAGGATATACAACGAGAAACAACGTTTGACAACCTTTAAACAGTTTTAATAACTATCTCAAAAATTATCGCTCTGATGCAAACAACTGATGAGTTATCTACTTAAATTTGATGAACAAAACGACTTACGTATTTTAAACATGCTAACCTTTAGCCCGGTAAGCAAATTAAAAAAAAAACGCAATATGTAGGCTACACGAGAACGGAGACGTCGAGTAACCAAAACAAATGCGTTAAACAAATTCGTACACGTTATTTATCAATTTAACTCTAGAATTAACGGATATACAACGAGAAACAACGTTTGACAACCTTTAAACAGTTTTAATAACTATCTCAAAAATTATCGCTCTGATGCAAACAACTGATGAGTTATCTACTCAAATTTCTTGAACAAAACGACTTACGTATTTTAAACATGCTAACCTTTAGCCCGGTAAGCAAATTAAAAAAAAAACGCAATATGTAGGCTACACGAGAACGGAGACGTCGAGTAACCAAAACAAATGCGTTAAACAAATTCGTACACGTTATTTATCAATTTAACTCTAGAATTAAAGGATATACAACGAGAAACAACGTTTGACAACCTTTAAACAGTTTTAATAACTATCTCAAAAATTATCGCTCTGATGCAAACAACTGATGAGTTATCTACTCAAATTTGTTGAACAAAACGACTTACGTATTTTAAACATGCTAACCTTTAGACCGGTAAGCAAATTAAAAAAAAAAACGCAATATGTAGGCTACACGAGAACGGAGACGTCGAGTAACCAAAACAAATGCGTTAAACAAATTCGTACACGTTATTTATCAATTTAACTCTAGAATTAAAGGATATACAACGAGAAACAACATTTGACAACCTTTAAACAGTTTTAATAACTATCTCAAAAATTATCGCTCTGATGCAAACAACTGATGAGTTATCTACTTAAATTTGATGAACAAAACGACTTACGTATTTTAAACATGCTAACCTTTAGCCCGGTAAGCAAATTAAAAAAAAAACGCAATATGTAGGCTACACGAGAACGGAGACGTCGAGTAACCAAAACAAATGCGTTAAACAAATTCGTACACGTTATTTATCAATTTAACTCTAGAATTAAAGGATATACAACGAGAAACAACATTTGACAACCTTTAAACAGTTTTAATAACTATCTCAAAAATTATCGCTCTGATGCAAACAACTGATGAGTTATCTACTCAAATTTGTTGAACAAAACGACTTACGTATTTTAAACATGCTAACCTTTAGACCGGTAAGCAAATTAAAAAAAAAACGCAATATGTAGGCTACACGAGAACGGAGACGTCGAGTAACCAAAACAAATGCGTTAAACAAATTCGTACACGTTATTTATCAATTTAACTCTAGAATTAAAGGATATACAACGAGAAACAACGTTTGACAACCTTTAAACAGTTTTAATAACTATCTCAAAAATTATCGCTCTGATGCAAACAACTGATGAGTTATCTACTTAAATTTGATGAACAAAACGACTTACGTATTTTAAACATGCTAACATTTAGCCCGGTAAGCAAATTAAAAAAAAAGCGCAATATGTAGGCTACACGAGAACGGAGACGTCGAGTAACCAAAACAAATGCGTTAAAAAAATTCGTACACGTTATTTATCAATTTAACTCTAGAATTAAAGGATATACAACGAGAAACAACGTTTGACAACCTTTAAACAGTTTTAATAACTATCTCAAAAATTGTCGCTCTGATGCAAACAACTGATGAGTTATCTACTTAAATATGATGAACAAAACGACTTACGTATTTTAAACATGCTAACCTTTAGCCCGGTAAGCAAATTAAAAAAAAAAACGCAATATGTAGGCTACACGAGAACGGAGACGTCGAGTAACCAAAACAAATGCGTTAAACAAATTCGTACACGTTATTTATCAATTTAACTCTAGAATTAAAGGATATACAACGAGAAACAACGTTTGACAACCTTTAAACAGTTTTAATAACTATCTCAAAAATTATCGCTCTGATGCAAACAACTGATGAGTTATCTACTTAAATATGATGAACAAAACGACTTACGTATTTTAAACATGCTAACCTTTAGCCCGGTAAGCAAATTAAAAAAAAAACGCAATATGTAGGCTACACGAGAACGGAGACCTCGAGTAACCAAAACAAATGCGTTAAACAAATTCGTACACGTTATTTATCAATTTAACTCTAGAATTAAAGGATATACAACGAGAAACAACGTTTGACAACCTTTAAACAGTTTTAATAACTATCTCAAAAATTATCGCTCTGATGCAAACAACTGATGAGTTATCTACTTAAATTTGATGAACAAAGCGACTTACGTATTTTAAACATGCTAACCTTTAGCCCGGTAAGCAAATTAAAAAAAAACGCAATATGTAGGCTACACGAGAACGGAGACGTCGAGTAACCAATACAAATGCGTTAAACAAATTTGTACACGTTATTTATCAATTTAACTCTAGAATTAAAGGATATACAACGAGAAACAACGTTTGACAACCTTTAAACAGTTTTAATAACTATCTCAAAAATTATCGCTCTGATGCAAACAACTGATGAGTTATCTACTTAAATTTGATGAACAAAACGACTTACGTATTTTAAACATGCTAACCTTTAGCCCGGTAAGCAAATTAAAAAAAAAACGCAATATGTAGGCTACACGAGAACGGAGACGTCGAGTAACCAAAACAAATGCGTTAAACAAATTCGTACACGTTATTTATCAATTTAACTCTAGAATTAAAGGATATACAACGAGAAACAACGTTTGACAACCTTTAAACAGTTTTAATAACTATCTCAAAAATTGTCGCTCTGATGCAAACAACTGATGAGTTATCTACTTAAATTTGTTGAACAAAACGACTTACGTATTTTAAGCATGCTAACCTTTAGCCCGGTAAGCAAATAAAAAAAAAACGCAATATGTAGGCTACACGAGAACGGAGACGTCGAGTAACCAAAACAAATGCGTTAAACAAATTCGTACACGTTATTTATCAATTTAACTCTAGAATTAAAGGATATACAACGAGAAACAACGTTTGACAACCTTTAAACAGTTTTAATAACTATCTCAAGAATTATCGCTCTGATGCAAACAACTGATGAGTTATCTACTTAAATATGATGAACAAAACGACTTACGTATTTTAAACGTGCTAACCTTTAGCCCGGTAAGCAAATTAAAAAAAAAAACGCAATATGTAGGCTACACGAGAACGGAGACGTCGAGTAACCAAAACAAATGCGTTAAACAAATTCGTACACGTTATTTATCAATTTAACTCTAGAATTAAAGGATATACAACGAGAAACAACGTTTGACAACCTTTAAACAGTTTTAATAACTATCTCAAAAATTATCGCTCTGATGCAAACAACTGATGAGTTATCTACTTAAATTTGATGAACAAAACGACTTACGTATTTTAAACATGCTAACCTTTAGCCCGGTAAGCAAATTAAAAAAAAAACGCAATATGTAGGCTACACGAGAACGGAGACGTCGAGTAACCAAAACAAATGCGTTAAACAAATTCGTACACGTTATTTATCAATTTAACTCTAGAATTAACGGATATACAACGAGAAACAACGTTTGACAACCTTTAAACAGTTTTAATAACTATCTCAAAAATTATCGCTCTGATGCAAACAAATTTGTTGAACAAAACGACTTACGTATTTTAAACATGCTAACCTTTAGCCCGGTAAGCAAATTAAAAAAAAAACGCAATATGCAGGCTACACGAGAACGGAGACGTCGAGTAACCAAAACAAATGCGTTAAACAAATTCGTACACGTTATTTATCAATTTAACTCTAGAATTAAAGGATATACAACGAGAAACAACGTTTGACAACCTTTAAACAGTTTTAATAATTTGACAACCTTTAAACAGTTTTAATAACTATCTCAAAAATTGTCGCTCTGATGCAAACAACTGATGAGTTATCTACTTAAATATGATGAACAAAACGACTTACGTATTTTAAACATGCTAACCTTTAGCCCGGTAAGCAAATTAAAAAAAAAAACGCAATATGTAGGCTACACGAGAACGGAGACGTCGAGTAACCAAAACAAATGCGTTAAACAAATTCGTACACGTTATTTATCAATTTAACTCTAGAATTAAAGGATATACAACGAGAAACAACGTTTGACAACCTTTAAACAGTTTTAATAACTATCTCAAAAATTATCGCTCTGATGCAAACAACTGATGAGTTATCTTCTTAAATATGATGAACAAAACGACTTACGTATTTTAAACATGCTAACCTTTAGCCCGGTAAGCAAATTAAAAAAAAACGCAATATGTAGGCTACACGAGAACGGAGACGTCGAGTAACCAAAACAAATGCGTTAAACAAATTCGTACACGTTATTTATCAATTTAACTCTAGAATTAAAGGATATACAACGAGAAACAACGTTTGACAACCTTTAAACAGTTTTAATAACTATCTCAAAAATTATCGCTCTGATGCAAACAACTGATGAGTTATCTACTTAAATTTGATGAACAAAACGACTTACGTATTTTAAACATGCTAACCTTTAGCCCGGTAAGCAAATTAAAAAAAAAAAACGCAATATGTAGGCTACACGAGAACGGAGACGTCGAGTAACCAAAACAAATGCGTTAAACAAATTCGTACACGTTATTTATCAATTTAACTCTAGAATTAAAGGATATACAACGAGAAACAACGTTTGAAAACCTTTAAACAGTTTTAATAACTATCTCAAAAATTGTCGCTCTGATGCAAACAACTGATGAGTTATCTACTTAAATATGATGAACAAAACGACTTACGTATTTTAAACATGCTAACCTTTAGCCCGGTAAGCAAATTAAAAAAAAAAACGCAATATGTAGGCTACACGAGAACGGAGACGTCGAGTAACCAAAACAAATGCGTTAAACAAATTCGTACACGTTATTTATCAATTTAACTCTAGAATTAAAGGATATACAACGAGAAACAGCGTTTGACAACCTTTAAACAGTTTTAATAACTATCTCAAAAATTATCGCTCTGATGCAAACAACTGATGAGTTATCTACTTAAATATGATGAACAAAACGACTTACGTATTTTAAACATGCTAACCTTTAGCCCGGTAAGCAAATTAAAAAAAAAAAAACGCAATATGTAGGCTACACGAGAACGGAGACGTCGAGTAACCAAAACAAATGCGTTAAACAAATTCGTACACGTTATTTATCAATTTAACTCTAGAATTAAAGGATATACAACGAGAAACAACGTTTGACAACCTTTAAACAGTTTTAATAACTATATCAAAAATAATCGCTCTGATGCAAACAACTGATGAGTTATCTACTTAAATTTGATGAACAAAACGACTTACGTATTTTAAACATGCTAACCTTTAGCCCGGTAAGCAAATTTAAAAAAAAACGCAATATGTAGGCTACACGAGAACGGAGACGTCGAGTAACCAAAACAAATACGTTAAACAAATTCGTACACGTTATTTATCAATTTAACTCTAGAATTAAAGGATATACAACGAGAAACAACGTTTGACAACCTTTAAACAGTTTTAATAACTATCTCAAAAATTGTCGCTCTGATGCAAACAACTGATGAGTTATCTACTTAAATATGATGAACAAAACGACTTACGTATTTTAAAAATGCTAACCTTTAGCCCGGTAAGCAAATTAAAAAAAACGCAATATGTAGGCTACACGAGAACAGAGACGTCGAGTAACCAAAACAAATGCGTTAAACAAATTCGTACACGTTATTTATCAATTTAACTCTAGAATTAAAGGATATACAACGAGAAACAACGTTTGACAACCTTTAAACAGTTTTAATAACTATCTCAAAAATTGTCGCTCTGATGCAAACAACTGATGAGTTATCTACTTAAATTTGATGAACAAAACGACTTACGTATTTTAAACATGCTAACCTTTAGCCCGGTAAGCAAATTAAAAAAAAACGCAATATGTAGGCTACACGAGAACGGAGACGTCGAGTAACCAAAACAAATGCGTTAAACAAATTCGTACACGTTATTTATCAATTTAAATCTAGAATTAAAGGATATACAACGAGAAACAACGTTTGACAACCTTTAAACAGTTTTAATAACTATCTCAAAAATTATCGCTCTGATGCAAACAACTGATGAGTTATCTACTTAAATTTGATGAACAAAACGACTTACGTATTTTAAACATGCTAACCTTTAGCCCGGTAAGCAAATTAAAAAAAAAACGCAATATGTAGGTTACACGAGAACGGAGACGTCGAGTAACCAAAACAAATGCGTTAAACAAATTCGTACACGTTATTTATCAATTTAACTCTAGAATTAAAGGATATACAACGAGAAACAACGTTTGACAACCTTTAAACAGTTTTAACAACTATCTCAAAAATTATCGCTCTGATGCAAACAACTGATGAGTTATCTACTTAAATTTGATGAACAAAACGACTAACGTATTTTAAACATGCTAACCTTTAGCCCGGTAAGCAAATTAAAAAAAAAACGCAATATGTAGGCTACACGAGAACGGAGACGTCGAGTAACCAAAACAAATGCGTTAAACAAATTCGTACACGTTATTTATCAATTTAACTCTAGAATTAAAGGATATACAACGAGAAACAACGTTTGACAACCTTTAAACAGTTTTAATAACTATCTCAAAAATTGTCGCTCTGATGCAAACAACTGATGAGTTATCTACTTAAATTTGATGAACAAAACGACTTACGTATTTTAAACATGCTAACCTTTAGCCCGGTAAGCAAATTAAAAAAAAAACGCAATATGTAGGTTACACGAGAACGGAGACGTCGAGTAACCAAAACAAATGCGTTAAACAAATTCGTACACGTTATTTATCAATTTAACTCTAGAATTAAAGGATATACAACGAGAAACAACGTTTGAGAACCTTTAAACAGTTTTAATAACTATCTCAAAAATTATCGCTCTGATGCAAACAACTGATGAGTTATCTACTTAAATTTGATGAACAAAACGACTTACGTATTTTAAACATGCTAACCTTTAGCCCGGTAAGCAAATTAAAAAAAAAAACGCAATATGTAGGCTACACGAGAACGGAGACGTCGAGTAACCAAAACAAATGCGTTAAACAAATTCGTACACGTTATTTATCAATTTAACTCTAGAATTAAAGGATATACAACGAGAAACAACGTTTGACAACCTTTAAACAGTTTTAATAACTATCTCAAAAATTGTCGCTCTGATGCAAACAACTGATGAGTTATCTACTTAAATTTGATGAACAAAACGACTTACGTATTTTAAACATGCTAACCTTTATCCCGGTAAGCAAATTAAAAAAAAACGCAATATGTAGGCTACACGAGAACGTAGACGTCGAGTAACCAATACAAAAGCGTTAAACAAATTCGTACACGTTATTTATCAATTTAACTCTAGAATTAAAGGATATACAACGAGAAACAACGTTTGACAACCTTTAAACAGTTTTAATAACTATCTCAAAAATTGTCGCTCTGATGCAAACAACTGATGAGTTATCTACTTAAATTTGATGAACAAAACGACTTACGTATTTTAAACATGCTAACCTTTAGCCCGGTAAGCAAATTAAAAAAAAAACGCAATATGTAGGCTACACGAGAACGGAGACGTCGAGTAACCAAAACCAATGCGTTAAACAAATTCGTACACGTTATTTATCAATTTAACTCTAGAATTAAAGGATATACAACGAGAAACAACGTTTGACAACCTTTAAACAGTTTTAATAACTATCTCAAAAATTATCGCTCTGATGCAAACAACTGATGAGTTATCTACTTAAATTTGATGAACAAAACGACTTACGTATTTTAAACATGCTAACCTTTAGCCCGGTAAGCAAATTAAAAAAAAAACGCAATATGTAGGCTACACGAGAACGGAGACGTCGAGTAACCAAAACAAATGCGTTAAACAAATTCTTACACGTTATTTATCAATTTAACTCTAGAATTAAAGGATATACAACGAGAAACAACGTTTGACAACCTTTAAACAGTTTTAATAACTATCTCAAAAATTGTCGCTCTGATGCAAACAACTGATGAGTTATCTACTTAAATTTGTTGAACAAAACGACTTACGTATTTTAAACATGCTAACCTTTAGCCCGGTAAGCAAATTTAAAAAAAAAACGCAATATGTAGGCTACACGAGAACGGAGACGTCGAGTAACCAAAACAAATGCGTTAAACAAATTCGTACACGTTATTTATCAATTTAACTCTAGAATTAAAGGATATACAACGAGAAACAACGTTTGACAACCTTTAAACAGTTTTAATAACTATCTCAAAAATTATCGCTCTGATGCAAACAACTGATGAGTTATCTACTTAAATTTGTTGAACAAAACGACTTACGTATTTTAAACATGCTAACCTTTAGCCCGGTAAGCAAATTAAAAAAAAACGCAATATGTAGGCTACACGAGAACGGAGACGTCGAGTAACCAAAACAAATGCGTTAAACAAATTCGTACACGTTATTTATCAATTTAACTCTAGAATTAAAGGATATACAACGAGAAACAACGTTTGACAACCTTTAAACAGTTTTAATAACTATCTCAAAAATTGTCGCTCTGATGCAAACAACTGATTAGTTATCTACTTAAATTTGATGAACAAAACGACTTACGTATTTTAAACATGCTAACCTTTAGCCCGGTAAGCAAATTAAAAAAAAAACGCAATATGTAGGCTACACGAGAACGGAGACGTCGAGTAACCAAAACAAATGCGTTAAACAAATTCGTACACGTTATTTATCAATTTAACTCTAGAATTGAAGGATATACAACGAGAAACAACGTTTGACAACCTTTAAACAGTTTTAATAACTATCTCAAAAATTATCGCTCTGATGCAAACAACTGATGAGTTATCTACTTAAATTTGATGAACAAAACGACTTACGTATTTTAAAAAAAAAACGCAATATGTAGGCTACACGAGAAAGGAGACGTCGAGTAACCAAAACAAATGCGTTAAACAAATTCGTACACGTTATTTATTAATTTAACTCTAGAATTAAAGGATATACAACGAGAAACAACGTTTGACAACCTTTAAACAGTTTTAATAACTATCTCAAAAATTATCGCTCTGATGCAAACAACTGATGAGTTATCTACTTAAATTTGATGAACAAAACGACTTACGTATTTTAAACATGCTAACCTTTAGCCCGGTAAGCAAATTAAAAAAAAAACGAAATATGTAGGCTACACGAGAACGGAGACGTCGAGTAACCAAAACAAATGCGTTAAACAAATTCGTACACGTTATTTATCAATTTAACTCTAGAATTAAAGGATATACAACGAGAAACAACGTTTGACAACCTTTAAACAGTTTTAATAACTATCTCAAAAATTATCGCTCTGATGCAAACAACTGATGAGTTATCTACTTAAATATGATGAACAAAACGACTTACGTATTTTAAACATGCTAACCTTTAGCCCGGTAAGCAAATTAAAAAAAAAAACGCAATATGTAGGCTACACGAGAACGGAGACGTCGAGTAACCAAAACAAATGCGTTAAACAAATTCGTACACGTTATTTATCAATTTAACTCTAGAATTAAAGGATATAGGAAGGTTCATGCATAAAAAGATACATCAAGCTACATGGCTGTCTCCTGATCGAAATACTCGCAATCAGATCGATCACGTTGTGATAGACGGACGGCATGCCTCCAGTGTTTTAGATGTGCGAACGATCCGAGGACCTAACATCGATTCGGACCATTATCTCGTTGCAGCCAAAATACGCACCCGCTTCAACGCGGCTAAAAACAAGGAACAAAAAACACAAGGAAAGCTAGACGTCGAAAAGCTTCAATCACAACAGACTGCCAATGATTTCGCAACTCGACTCTCACACCTGCTCTCTGAGGGCACAACTCATCCTGAAGGAATGCAGGAGCAGTGGGAGCATATCTCCAAAGCACTTCATACTGCCGCCGAGGAAAAAATTGGTTACCGGCGGCCACGAAAAAACAACTGGTATGATGAAGAATGCCGCGTTGCAACCGAAAGAAAAGACGCTGCCTACAGGGCTACGTTAAAAGCGAGCGCGACAAGAGGAGTGTGTGAACGCTATCGTGAGTTGAAAAGGGAAGCGAGACGCCTTTTCAGGAAGAAAAAAGCAGAAGCAGAAAGGCGTGAGTGCGAGGAGCTTGAGCTGCTTGCCACCAGGAATAACGCCCGAAAATTCTACCAAAAAATACGGCGACAGACGGAAGGTTTTAAGACCGGGGCAAACTCCTGTAGGAATGAAAACGGCGACCTTGTAACTGATGTCCAGAGAGTGCTTAGATTATGGAGGGAACACTTCTCTGCTCTCCTAAATGGAGGCAGCAATTCACCGCGCAGAGATGAAGAACCCGATCCCGCAATCGATGATGATGGAATATATGTCCCCCCGCCCGATTATGACGAAGTTAGAATAGCAATAACCATATTGAAAAACAACAAAGCCGTGGGCGCTGATGGATTGCCTGCGGAGCTATTCAAGTTCGGCGGCGAGGAGTTGGTAAGGCGCATGCAGCAGCTTCTTAGCAAAATATGGGCGGACGAAAGCATGCCCGACGGTTGGAATCTAAGTGTTCTTTGCCCAGTCCACAAGAAGGGGGATACTGCAAAATGCACCAACTATCGTGGAATCAGCCTTCTTAATATCGCATATAAGGTCCTTTCAAGTGTATTGTGCGAAAGATTGAAGCCCACCGTGAACCGGCTGATTGGACCTTATCAGTGCGGCTTCAGACCTGGTAAATCTACCATCGACCAGATTTTCACAATGCGCCAAATCTTGGAAAAAACCCGTGAAAAGAGAATCGACACACATCACCTCTTCGTCGACTTTAAAGCCGCCTTCGACAGCACGAAAAGGAGCTGCCTATATGCCGCTATGTCTGAATTTGGTTTCCCCGCAAAACTTATACGGCTGTGCAAAATGACGTTGAGCAACACCATCAGCTCAGTCAGAATTGGGAAGGACCTCTCCGAGCCGTTCGAAACTAAACGAGGTTTCAGACAGGGTGACCCCCTATCGTGCGATTTCTTTAATTTGATGCTGGAGAAAATTATACTAGCTGCAGAACTTAACCGCACTGGAACAATATACTATAAAAGCGTGCAATTACTGGCATATGCTGATGACATTGATATCATCGGCCTAAACACCCGCGCTGTTAGTTCTGCTTACTCCAAGCTGGAAAAAGAAGCGGTAAAGATGGGTTTGATGGTGAATGAGGACAAAACGAAGTACCTGCTGTCATCGAGCAAAGAGTCAGCGCATATGCGCCTTGGCAACCACGCTACTGTTGGCAGCCATAATTTCGAAATAGTAAAAGACTTCGTTTATTTGGGAACCAGCATCAACATTAGCAACAACATCAGCACTGAAATCCAGCGAAGAATCAATCTTGCCAATAAATGCTACTTTGGACTAGGTAGGCAATTGAAAAGTAAAGTCCTCTCTCGGCGAACGAAAATCATACTCTACAAGTCACTTATCGTACCCGTCCTGCTATATGGGGCAGAAGCATGGACCATGACAACAGCAGATGAAGCGGCTTTGGGAGTGTTCGAGAGAAAAGTTCTTCGAAAGATTTATGGACCTCTACGCGTTGGCGATGGCGAGTACCGAAGAAGATTTAATGATGAGCTGTACGAGCTATACGCAGACATCAACATAGTCCAGCGAATTAAAACGCAGCGGCTGCGCTGGCTAGGCCATGTTATGCGAATGAAAGATGATGCTCCGGCCAGGAAAGTGTTTCTATCGGAACCCGCCTATGGAAGCAGAGGTAGAGGGCGGCCCCCACTCCGTTGGAAGGACCAGGTGGAAAACGATTTAAACTCCCTTGGTGTGACCAATTGGCGCCGGTTGGCGGAGCGAAGGAGCGACTGGCGCGCCTTGTTGGACGGCCATAACCGTTTAGACGGTTAAGCGCCAATTAAGTAAGTAAGTAAGTAACTCTAGAATTAAAGGATATACAACGAGAAACAACGTTTGACAAACTTTAAACAGTTTTAATAACTATCTCAAAAATTATCGCTCTGATGCAAACAACTGATGAGTTATCTACTTAAATATGATGAACAAAACGACTTACGTATTTTAAACATGCTAACCTTTAGCCCGGTAAGCAAATTAAAAAAAAAAACGCAATATGTAGGCTACACGAGAACGGAGACGTCGAGTAACCAAAACAAAAGCGTTAAACAAATTCGTACATGTTATTTATCAATTTAACCCTAGAATTAAAGGATATACAACGAGAAACAACGTTTGACAAACTTTAAACAGTTTTAATAACTATCTCAAAAATTATCGCTCTGATACAAACAACTGATGAGTTATCTACTTAAATATGATGAACAAAACGACTTACGTATTTTAAACATGCTAACCTTTAGCCCGGTAAGCAAATTAAAAAAAAAAACGCAATATGTAGGCTACACGAGAACGGAGACGTCGAGTAACCAAAACAAATGCGTTAAACAAATTCGTACACGTTATTTATCAATTTAACTCTAGAATTAAAGGATATACAACGAGAAACAACGTTTGACAACCTTTAAACAGTTTTAATAACTATCTCAAAAATTGTCGCTCTGATGCAAACAACTGATGAGTTATCTACTTAAATATGATGAACAAAACGACTTACGTATTTTAAACATGCTAACCTTTAGCCCGGTAAGCAAATTAAAAAAAAAACGCAATATGTAGGCTACACGAGAACGGAGACGTCGAGTAACCAAAACAAATGCGTTAAACAAATTCGTACACGTTATTTATCAATTTAACTCTAGAATTAAAGGATATACAACGAGAAACAACGTTTGACAACCTTTAAACAGTTTTAATAACTATCTCAAAAATTATCGCTCTGATGCAAACAACTGATGAGTTATCTACTTAAATATGATGAACAAAACGACTTACGTATTTTAAACATGCTAACCTTTAGCCCGGTAAGCAAATTAAAAAAAAAAACGCAATATGTAGGCTACACGAGAACGGAGACGTCGAGTAACCAAAACAAATGCGTTAAACAAATTCGTACACGTTATTTATCAATTTAACTCTAGAATTAAAGGATATACAACGAGAAACAACGTTTGACAACCTTTAAACAGTTTTAACAACTATCTCAAAAATTATCGCTCTGATGCAAACAACTGATGAGTTATCTACTTAAATATGATGAACAAAACGACTTACGTATTTTAAACATGCTAACCTTTAGCCCGGTAAGCAAATTAAAAAAAAAACGCAATATGTAGGCTACACGAGAACGGAGACGTCGAGTAACCAAAACAAATGCGTTAAACAAATTCGTACACGTTATTTATCAATTTAACTCTAGAATTAAAGGATATACAACGAGAAACAACGTTTGACAACCTTTAAACAGTTTTAATAACTATCTCAAAAATTATCGCTCTGATGCAAACAACTGATGAGTTATCTACTTTAATTTGATGAACAAAGCGACTTACGTATTTTAAACATGCTAACCTTTAGCCCGGTAAGCAAATTAAAAAAAAACGCAATATGTAGGCTACACGAGAACGGAGACGTCGAGTAACCAAAACAAATGCGTTAAACAAATTTGTACACGTTATTTATCAATTTAACTCTAGAATTAAAGGATATACAACGAGAAACAACGTTTGACAACCTTTAAACAGTTTTAATAACTATCTCAAAAATTATCGCTCTGATGCAAACAACTGATGAGTTATCTACTTAAATTTGATGAACAAAACGACTTACGTATTTTAAACATGCTAACCTTTAGCCCGGTAAGCAAATTAAAAAAAAAACGCAATATGTAGGCTACACGAGAACGGAGACGTCGAGTAACCAAAACAAATGCGTTAAACAAATTCGTACACGTTATTTATCAATTTAACTCTAGAATTAAAGGATATACAACGAGAAACAACGTTTGACAACCTTTAAACAGTTTTAATAACTATCTCAAAAATTGTCGCTCTGATGCAAACAACTGATGAGTTATCTACTTAAATTTGTTGAACAAAACGACTTACGTATTTTAAGCATGCTAACCTTTAGCCCGGTAAGCAAATAAAAAAAAAACGCAATATGTAGGCTACACGAGAACGGAGACGTCGAGTAACCAAAACAAATGCGTTAAACAAATTCGTACACGTTATTTATCAATTTAACTCTAGAATTAAAGGATATACAACGAGAAACAACGTTTGACAACCTTTAAACAGTTTTAATAACTATCTCAAAAATTATCGCTCTGATGCAAACAACTGATGAGTTATCTACTTAAATATGATGAACAAAACGACTTACGTATTTTAAACATGCTAACCTTTAGCCCGGTAAGCAAATTAAAAAAAAAACGCAATATGTAGGCTACACGAGAACGGAGACGTCGAGTAACCAAACCAAATGCGTTAAACAAATTCGTACACGTTATTTATCAATTTAACTCTAGAATTAAAGGATATACAACGAGAAACAACGTTTGACAACCTTTAAACAGTTTTAATAACTATCTCAAAAATTATCGCTCTGATGCAAACAACTGATGAGTTATCTACTCAAATTTGTTGAACAAAACGACTTACGTATTTTAAACATGCTAACCTTTAGCCCGGTAAGCAAATTAAAAAAAAAACGCAATATGTAGGCTACACGAGAACGGAGACGTCGAGTAACCAAAACAAATGCGTTAAACAAATTCGTACACGTTATTTATCAATTTAACTCTAGAATTAAAGGATATACAACGAGAAACAACGTTTGACAACCTTTAAACAGTTTTAGTAACTATCTCAAAAATTATCGCTCTGATGGAAACAACTGATAAGTTATCTACTTAAATTTGATGAACAAAACGACTTACGTATTTTAAACATGCTAACATTTAGCCCGGTAAGCAAATTAAAAAAAAAAACGCAATATGTAGGCTACACGAGAACGGAGACGTCGAGTAACCAAAACAAATGCGTTAAACAAATTCGTACACGTTATTTATCAATTTAACTCTAGAATTAAAGGATATACAACGAGAAACAACGTTTGACAACCTTTAAACAGTTTTAATAACTATCTCAAAAATTGTCGCTCTGATGCAAACAACTGATGAGTTATCTACTTAAATATGATGAACAAAACGACTTACGTATTTTAAACATGCTAACCTTTAGCCCGGTAAGCAAATTAAAAAAAAAAACGCAATATGTAGGCTACACGAGAACGGAGACGTCGAGTAACCAAAACAAATGCGTTAGACAAATTCGTACACGTTATTTATCAATTTAACTCTAGAATTAAAGGATATACAACGAGAAACAACGTTTGACAACCTTTAAACAGTTTCAATAACTATCTCAAAAATTATCGCTCTGATGCAAACAACTGATGAGTTATCTACTTAAATATGATGAACAAAACGACTTACGTATTTTAAACATGCAAACCTTTAGCCCGGTAAGCAAATTAAAAAAAAAACGCAATATGTAGGCTACACGAGAACGGAGACGTCGAGTAACCAAAACAAATGCGTTAAACAAATTCGTACACGTTATTTATCAATTTAACTCTAGAATTAAAGGATATACAACGAGAAACAACGTTTGACAACCTTTAAACAGTTTTAATAACTATCTCAAAAATTATCGCTCTGATGCAAACAACTGATGAGTTATCTACTTAAATTTGATGAACAAAACGACTTACGTATTTTAAACATGCTAACCTTTAGCCCGGTAAGCAAATTAAAAAAAAAAAAACGCAATATGTAGGCTACACGAGAACGGAGACGTCGAGTAACCAAAACAAATGCGTTAAACAAATTCGTACACGTTATTTATCAATTTAACTCTAGAATTAAAGGATATACAACGAGAAACAACGTTTGACAACCTTTAAACAGTTTTAATAACTATCTCAAAAATTGTCGCTCTGATGCAAACAACTGATGAGTTATCTACTTAAATATGATGAACAAAACGACTTACGTATTTTAAACATGCTAACCTTTAGCCCGGTAAGCAAATTAAAAAAAAAACGCAATATGTAGGCTACACGAGAACGGAGACGTCGAGTAACCAAAACAAATGCGTTAAACAAATTCGTACACGTTATTTATCAATTTAACTCTAGAATTAAAGGATATACAACGAGAAACAGCGTTTGACAACCTTTAAACAGTTTTAATAACTATCTCAAAAATTATCGCTCTGATGCAAACAACTGATGAGTTATCTACTTAAATATGATGAACAAAACGACTTACGTATTTTAAACATGCTAACCTTTAGCCCGGTAAGCAAATTAAAAAAAAAAACGCAATATGTAGGCTACACGAGAACGGAGACGTCGAGTAACCAAAACAAATGCGTTAAACAAATTCGTACACGTTATTTATCAATTTAACTCTAGAATTAAAGGATATACAACGAGAAACAACGTTTGACAACCTTTAAACAGTTTTAATAACTATCTCAAAAATAATCGCTCTGATGCAAACAACTGATGAGTTATCTACTTAAATTTGATGAACAAAACGACTTACGTATTTTAAACATGCTAACCTTTAGCCCGGTAAGCAAATTTAAAAAAAAACGCAATATGTAGGCTACACGAGAACGGAGACGTCGAGTAACCAAAACAAATACGTTAAACAAATTCGTACACGTTATTTATCAATTTAACTCTAGAATTAAAGGATATACAACGAGAAACAACGTTTGACAACCTTTAAACAGTTTTAATAACTATCTCAAAAATTGTCGCTCTGATGCAAACAACTGATGAGTTATCTACTTAAATATGATGAACAAAACGACTTACGTATTTTAAACATGCTAACCTTTAGCCCGGTAAGCAAATTAAAAAAAAAACGCAATATGTAGGCTACACGAGAACGGAGACGTCGAGTAACCAAAACAAATGCGTTAAACAAATTCGTACACGTTATTTATCAATTTAACTCTAGAATTAAAGGATATACAACGAGAAACAACGTTTGACAACCTTTAAACAGTTTTAATAACTATCTCAAAAATTGTCGCTCTGATGCAAACAACTGATGAGTTATCTACTTAAATTTGATGAACAAAACGACTTACGTATTTTAAACGTGCTAACCTTTAGCCCGGTAAGCAAATTAAAAAAAAACGCAATATGTAGGCTACACGAGAACGGAGACGTCGAGTAACCAAAACAAATGCGTTAAACAAATTCGTACACGTTATTTATCAATTTAAATCTAGAATTAAAGGATATACAACGAGAAACAACGTTTGACAACCTTTAAACAGTTTTAATAACTATCTCAAAAATTATCGCTCTGATGCAAACAACTGATGAGTTATCTACTTAAATTTGATGAACAAAACGACTTACGTATTTTAAACATGCTAACCTTTAGCCCGGTAAGCAAATTAAAAAAAAAACGCAATATGTAGGTTACACGAGAACGGAGACGTCGAGTAACCAAAACAAATGCATTAAACAAATTCGTACACGTTATTTATCAATTTAACTCTAGAATTAAAGGATATACAACGAGAAACAACGTTTGACAACCTTTAAACAGTTTTAACAACTATCTCAAAAATTATCGCTCTGATGCAAACAACTGATGAGTTATCTACTTAAATTTGATGAACAAAACGACTAACGTATTTTAAACATGCTAACCTTTAGCCCGGTAAGCAAATTAAAAAAAAAACGCAATATGTAGGCTACACGAGAACGGAGACGTCGAGTAACCAAAACAAATGCGTTAAACAAATTCGTACACGTTATTTATCAATTTAACTCTAGAATTAAAGGATATACAACGAGAAACAACGTTTGACAACCTTTAAACAGTTTTAATAACTATCTCAAAAATTATCGCTCTGATGCAAACAACTGATGAGTTATCTACTTAAATTTGATGAACAAAACGACTTACGTATTTTAAACATGCTAACCTTTAGCCCGGTAAGCAAATTAAAAAAAAAAAACGCAATATGTAGGCTACACGAGAACGGAGACGTCGAGTAACCAAAACAAATGCGTTAAACAAATTCGTACACGTTATTTATCAATTTAACTCTAGAATTAAAGGATATACAACGAGAAACAACGTTTGACAACCTTTAAACAGTTTTAATAACTATCTCAAAAATTGTTGCTCTGATGCAAACAACTGATGAGTTATCTACTTAAATTTGATGAACAAAACGACTTACGTATTTTAAACATGCTAACCTTTAGCCCGGTAAGCAAATTAAAAAAAAACGCAATATGTAGGCTACACGAGAACGGAGACGTCGAGTAACCAATACAAAAGCGTTAAATAAATTCGTACACGTTATTTATCAATTTAACTCTAGAATTAAAGGATATACAACGAGAAACAACGTTTGACAACCTTTAAACAGTTTTAATAACTATCTCAAAAATTGTCGCTCTGATGCAAACAACTGATGAGTTATCTACTTAAATTTGATGAACAAAACGACTTACGTATTTTAAACATGCTAACCTTTAGCCCGGTAAGCAAATTAAAAAAAAAACGCAATATGTAGGCTACACGAGAACGGAGACGTCGAGTAACCAAAACAAATGCGTTAAACAAATTCGCACACGTTATTTATCAATTTAACTCTAGAATTAAAGGATATACAACGAGAAACAACGTTTGACAACCTTTAAACAGTTTTAATAACTATCTCAAAAATTATCGCTCTGATGCAAACAACTGATGAGTTATCTACTTAAATTTGATGAACAAAACGACTTACGTATTTTAAACATGCTAACCTTTAGCCCGGTAAGCAAATAAAAAAAAAAACGCAATATGTAGGCTACACGAGAACGGAGACGTCGAGTAACCAAAACAAATGCGTTAAACAAATTCGTACACGTTATTTATCAATTTAACTCTAGAATTAAAGGATATACAACGAGAAACAACGTTTGACAACCTTTAAACAGTTTTAATAACTATCTCAAAAATTGTCGCTCTGATGCAAACAACTGATGAGTTATCTACTTAAATTTGTTGAACAAAACGACTTACGTATTTTAAACATGCTAACCTTTAGCCCGGTAAGCAAATTTAAAAAAAAAAAGCAATATGTAGGCTACACGAGAACGGAGACGTCGAGTAACCAAAACAAATGCGTTAAACAAATTCGTACACGTTATTTATCAATTTAACTCTAGAATTAAAGGATATACAACGAGAAACAACGTTTGACAACCTTTAAACAGTTTTAATAACTATCTCAAAAATTATCGCTCTGATGCAAACAACTGATGAGTTATCTACTTAAATTTGTTGAACAAAACGACTTACGTATTTTAAACATGCTAACCTTTAGCCCGGAAAGCAAATTAAAAAAAAAAACGCAATATGTAGGCTACACGAGAACGGAGACGTCGAGTAACCAAAACAAATGCGTTAAACAAATTCGTACACGTTATTTATCAATTTAACTCTAGAATTAAAGGATATACAACGAGAAACAACGTTTGACAACCTTTAAACAGTTTTAATAACTATCTCAAAAATTGTCGCTCTGATGCAAACAACTGATTAGTTATCTACTTAAATTTGATGAACAAAACGACTTACGTATTTTAAACATGCTAACCTTTAGCCCGGTAAGCAAATTAAAAAAAAAACGCAATATGTAGGCTACACGAGAACGGAGACGTCGAGTAACCAAAACAAATGCGTTAAACAAATTCGTACACGTTATTTATCAATTTAACTCTAGAATTGAAGGATATACAACGAGAAACAACGTTTGACAACCTTTAAACAGTTTTAATAACTATCTCAAAAATTATCGCTCTGATGCAAACAACTGATGAGTTATCTACTTAAATTTGATGAACAAAACGACTTACGTATTTTAAACATGCTAACCTTTAGCCCGGTAAGCAAATTAAAAAAAAAAACGCAATATGTAGGCTACACGAGAAAGGAGACGTCGAGTAACCAAAACAAATGCGTTAAACAAATTCGTACACGTTATTTATTAATTTAACTCTAGAATTAAAGGATATACAACGAGAAACAACGTTTGACAACCTTTAAACAGTTTTAATAACTATCTCAAAAATTATCGCTCTGATGCAAACAACTGATGAGTTATCTACTTAAATTTGATGAACAAAACGACTTACGTATTTTAAACATGCTAACCTTTAGCTCGGTAAGCAAATTAAAAAAAAAACGAAATATGTAGGCTACACGAGAACGGAGACGTCGAGTAACCAAAACAAATGCGTTAAACAAATTCGTACACGTTATTTATCAATTTAACTCTAGAATTAAAGGATATACAACGAGAAACAACGTTTGACAATCTTTAAACAGTTTTAATAACTATCTCAAAAATTATCGCTCTGATGCAAACAACTGATGAGTTATCTACTTAAATATGATGAACAAAACGACTTACGTATTTTAAACATGCTAACCTTTAGCCCGGTAAGCAAATTAAAAAAAAAAAACGCAATATGTAGGCTACACGAGAACGGAGACGTCGAGTAACCAAAACAAATGCGTTAAACAAATTCGTACACGTTATTTATCAATTTAACTCTAGAATTAAAGGATATACAACGAGAAACAACGTTTGACAAACTTTAAACAGTTTTAATAACTATCTCAAAAATTATCGCTCTGATGCAAACAACTGACGAGTTATCTACTTAAATATGATGAACAAAACGGCTTACGTATTTTAAACATGCTAACCTTTAGCCCGGTAAGCAAATTAAAAAAAAAAAACGCAATATGTAGGCTACACGAGAACGGAGACGTCGAGTAACCAAAACAAAAGCGTTAAACAAATTCGTACATGTTATTTATCAATTTAACCCTAGAATTAAAGGATATACAACGAGAAACAACGTTTGACAAACTTTAAACAGTTTTAATAACTATCTCAAAAATTATCGCTCTGATGCAAACAACTGATGAGTTATCTACTTAAATATGATGAACAAAACGACTTACGTATTTTAAACATGCTAACCTTTAGCCCGGTAAGCAAATTAAAAAAAAAAACGCAATATGTAGGCTACACGAGAACGGAGACGTCGAGTAACCAAAACAAATGCGTTAAACAAATTCGTACACGTTATTTATCAATTTAACTCTAGAATTAAAGGATATACAACGAGAAACAACGTTTGACAAACTTTAAACAGTTTTAATAACTATCTCAAAAATTATCGCTCTGATGCAAACAACTGATGAGTTATCTACTTAAATATGATGAACAAAACGACTTACGTATTTTAAACATGCTAACCTTTAGCCCGGTAAGCAAATTAAAAAAAAAACGCAATATGTGGGCTACACGAGAACGGAGACGTCGAGTAACCAAAACAAATGCGTTAACAAATTCGTACACGTTATTTATCAATTTAACTCTAGAATTAAAGGATATACAACGAGAAACAACGTTTGACAACCTTTAAACAGTTTTAATAACTATCTCAAAAATTATCGCTCTGATGCAAACAACTGATGAGTTATCTACTTAAATTTGATGAACAAAACGACTTACGTATTTTAAACATGCTAACCTTTAGCCCGGTAAGCAAATTAAAAAAAAAACGCAATATGTAGGCTACACGAGAACGGAGACGTCGAGTAACCAAAACAAATGCGTTAAACAAATTCGTACACGTTATTTATCAATTTAACTCTAGAATTAAAGGATATACAACGAGAAACAACGTTTGACAACCTTTAAACAGTTTTAATAACTATCTCAAAAATTATAGCTCTGATGCAAACAACTGATGAGTTATCTACTTAAATTTGATGAACAAAACGACTTACGTATTTTAAACATGCTAACCTTTAGCCCGGTAAGCAAATTAAAAAAAAAACGCAATATGTAGGCTACACAAGAACGGAGACGTCGAGTAACCAAAACAAATGCGTTAAGCAAATTCGTACACGTTATTTATCAATTTAACTCTAGAATTAAAGGATATACAACGAGAAACAACGTTTGACAACCTTTAAACAGTTTTAATAACTATCTCAAAAATTATCGCTCTGATGCAAACAACTGATGAGTTATCTACTTAAATTTGATGAACAAAACGACTTACGTATTTTAAACATGCTAACCTTTAGCCCGGTAAGCAAATTAAAAAAAAAACGCAATATGTAGGCTACACGAGAACGGAGACGTCGAGTAACCAAAACAAATGCGTTAAACAAATTCGTACACGTTATTTATCAATTTAACTCTAGAATTAAAGGATATACAACGAGAAACAACGTTTGACAACCTTTAAACAGTTTTAATAACTATCTCAAAAATTGTCGCTCTGATGCAAACAACTGATGAGTTATCTACTTAAATTTGTTGAACAAAACGACTTACGTATTTTAAGCATGCTAACTTTAGCCCGGTAAGCAAATTAAAAAAAAACGCAATATGTAGGCTACACGAGAACGGAGACGTCGAGTAACCAAAACAAATGCGTTAAACAAATTCGTACACGTTATTTATCAATTTAACTCTAGAATTAAAGGATATACAACGAGAAACAACGTTTGACAACTTTTAAACAGTTTTAATAACTATCTCAAAAATTGTCGCTCTGATGCAAACAACTGATGAGTTATCTACTTAAATTTGATGAACAAAACGACTTACGTATTTTAAACATGCTAACCTTTAGCCCGGTAAGCAAATTAAAAAAAAAACGCAATATGTAGGCTACACGAGAACGGAGACGTCGAGTAACCAAAACCAATGCGTTAAACAAATTCGTACACGTTATTTATCAATTTAACTCTAGAATTAAAGGATATACAATGAGAAACAACGTTTGACAACCTTTAAACAGTTTTAATAACTATCTCAAAAATTATCGCTCTGATGCAAACAACTGATGAGTTATCTACTTAAATTTGATGAACAAAACGACTTACGTATTTTAAACATGCTAACCTTTAGCCCGGTAAGCAAATTAAAAAAAAACGCAATATGTGGGCTACACGAGAACGGAGACGTCGAGTAACCAAAACAAATGCGTTAAACAAATTCGTACACGTTATTTATCAATTTAACTCTAGAATTAAAGGATATACAACGAGAAACAACGTTTGACAACCTTTAAACAGTTTTAATAACTATCTCAAAAATTGTCGCTCTGATGCAAACAACTGATGAGTTATCTACTCAAATTTGTTGAACAAAACGACTTACGTATTTTAAACATGCTAACCTTTAGCCCGGTAAGCAAATTAAAAAAAAAAACGCAATATGTAGGCTACACGAGAACGGAGACGTCGAGTAACCAAAACAAATGCGTTAAACAAATTCGTACACGTTATTTATCAATTTAACTCTAGAATTAAAGGATATACAACGAGAAACAACGTTTGACAACCTTTAAACAGTTTTAATAACTATCTCAAAAATTATCGCTCTGATGCAAACAACTGATGAGTTATCTACTTAAATTTGATGAACAAAACGACTTACGTATTTTAAACATGCTAACCTTTAGCCCGGTAAGCAAATTAAAAAAAAAAACGCAATATGTAGGCTACACGAGAACGGAGACGTCGAGTAACCAAAACAAATGCGTTAAACAAATTCGTACACGTTATTTATCAATTTAACTCTAGAATTAAAGGATATACAACGAGAAACAACGTTTGACAACCTTTATACAGTTTTAATAACTATCTCAAAAATTGTCGCTCTGATGCAAACAACTGATGAGTTATCTACTTAAATTTGATGAACAAAACGACTTACATATTTTAAACATGCTAACCTTTAGCCCGGTAAGCAAATTAAAAAAAAAACGCAATATGTAGGCTACACGAGAACGGAGACGTCGAGTAACCAAAACAAATGCGTTAAACAAATTCGTACACGTTATTTATCAATTTAACTCTAGAATTAAAGGGTATACAACGAGAAACAACGTTTGACAACCTTTAAACAATTTTAATAACTATCTCAAAAATTGTCGCTCTGATGCAAACAACTGATGAGTTATCTACTTAAATTTGATGAACAAAACGACTTACGTATTATAAACATGCTAACCTTTAGCCCGGTAAGCAAATTAAAAAAAAAAACGCAATATGTAAGCTACACGAGAACGGAGACGTCGAGTAACCAAAACAAATGCGTTAAGCAAATTCGTACACGTTATTTATCAATTTAACTCTAGAATTAAAGGATATACAACGAGAAACAACGTTTGACAACCTTTAAACAGTTTTAATAACTATCTCAAAAATTGTCGCTCTGATGCAAACAACTGATGAGTTATCTACTTAAATTTGATGAACAAAACGACTTACGTATTTTAAACATGCTAACCTTTAGCCCGGTAAGCAAATTAAAAAAAAAACGCAATATGTAGGCTACACGAGAACGGAGACGTCGAGTAACCAAAACAAATGCGTCAAACAAATTCGTACACGTTATTTATCAATCTAACTCTAGAATTAAAGGATATACAACGAGAAACAACGTTTGACAACCTTTATACAGTTTTAATAACTATCTCAAAAATTGTCGCTCTGATGCAAACAACTGATGAGTTATCTACTTAAATTTGTTGAACAAAACGATTTACGTATTTTAAACATGCTAACCTTTAGCCCGGTAAGCAAATTAAAAAAAAAACGCAATATGTAGGCTACACGAGAACGGAGACGTCGAGTAACCAAAACAAATGCGTTAAACAAATTCGTACACGTTATTTATCAATTTAACTCTAGAATTAAAGGATATACAACGAGAAACAACGTTTGACAACCTTTGACAACCTTTAAACAGTTTTAATAACTATCTCAAAAATTGTCGCTCCGATGCAAACAACTGATGAGTTATCTACTTAAATTTGATGAACAAAACGACTTACGTATTTTAAACATGCTAACCTTTAGCCCGGTAAGCAAATTAAAAAAAAAAAGCAATATGTAGGCTACACGAGAACGGAGACGTCGAGTAACCAAAACAAATGCGTTAAACAAATTCGTACACGTTATTTATCAATTTAACTCTAGAATTAAAGGATATACAACGAGAAACAACGTTTGACAACCTTTAAACAGTTTTAATAACTATCTCAAAAATTATCGCTCTGATGCAAACAACTGATGAGTTATCTACTTAAATATGATGAACAAAACGACTTAACCTTTAGCCCGGTAAGCAAATTAAAAAAAAAAACGCAATATGTAGGCTACACGAGAACGGAGGCGTCGAGTAACCAAAACAAATGCGTTAAACAAATTCGTACACGTTATTTATCAATTTAACTCTAGAATTAAAGGATATACAACGAGAAACAACGTTTGACAACCTTTAAACAGTTTTAATAACTATCTCAAAAATTATCGCTCTGATGCAAACAACTGATGAGTTATCTACTTAAATTTGTTGAACAAAACGACTTACGTATTTTAAACATGCTAACCTTTCGCCCGGTAAGCAAATTAAAAAAAAACGCAATATGTAGGCTACACGAGAACGGAGACGTCGAGTAACCAAAACAAATGCGTTAAACAAATTCGTACACGTTATTTATCAATTTAACTCTAGAATTAAAGGATATACAACGAGAAACAACGTTTGACAACCTTTAAACAGTTTTAATAACTATCTCAAAAATTATCGCTCTGATGCAAACAACTGATGAGTTATCTACTTAAATTTGATGAACAAAACGACTTACGTATTTTAAACATGCTAACCTTTAGCCCGGTAAGCAAATTAAAAAAAAAAACGCAATATGTAGGCTACACGAGAACGAAGACGTCGAGTAACCAAAACAAATGCGTTAAACAAATTCGTACACGTTATTTATCAATTTGACTCTAGAATTAAAGGATATACAACGAGAAACAACGTTTGACAACCTTTAAACAGTTTTAATAACTATCTCAAAAATTGTCGCTCTGATGCAAACAACTGATGAGTTATCTACTTAAATTTGTTGAACAAAACGACTTACGTATTTTAAACATGCTAACCTTTAGCCGGGTAAGCAAATTAAAAAAAAACGCAATATGTAGGCTACACGAGAACGGAGACGTCGAGTAACCAAAACAAATGCGTTAAACAAATTCGTACACGTTATTTATCAATTTAACTCTAGAATTAAAGGATATACAACGAGAAACAACGTTTGACAACCTTTAAACAGTTTTAATAACTATCTCAAAAATTGTCGCTCTGATGCAAACAACTGATGAGTTATCTACTTAAATTTGATGAACCAAACGACTTACGTATTTTAAACATGCTAACCTTTAGCCCGGTAAGCAAATTAAAAAAAAAAACGCAATATGTAGGCTACACGAGAACGGAGACGTCGAGTGACCAAAACAAATGCGTTAAACAAATTCGTACACGTTATTTATCAATTTAACTCTAGAATTAAAGGATATACAACGAGAAACAACGTTTGACAACCTTTGAACAGTTTTAATAACTATCTCAAAAATTATCGCTCTGATGCAAACAACTGATGAGTTATCTACTTAAATATGATGAACAAAACGACTTACGTATTTTAAACATGCTAACCTTTAGCCCGGTAAGCAAATTAAAAAAAAAACGCAATATGTAGGCTACACGAGAACGGAGACGTCGAGTAACCAAAACAAATGCGTTAAACAAATTCGTACACGTTATTTATCAATTTAACTCTAGAATTAAAGGATATACAACGAGAAACAACGTTTGACAACCTTTAAACAGTTTTAATAACTATCTCAAAAATTATCGCTCTGATGCAAACAACTGATGAGTTATCTACTTAAATATGATGAACAAAACGACTTACGTATTTTAAACATGCTAACCTTTAGCCCGGTAAGCAAATTAAAAAAAAACGCAATATGTAGGCTACACGAGAACGGAGACGTCGAGTAACCAAAACAAATGCGTTAAACAAATTCGTACACGTTATTTATCAATTTAACTCTAGAATTAAAGGATATACAGCGAGAAACAACGTTTGACAACCTTTAAACAGTTTTAATAACTATCTCAAAAATTGTCGCTCTGATGCAAACAACTGATGAGTTATCTACTTAAATTTGTTGAACAAAACGACTTACGTATTTTAAGCATGCTAACCTTTAGCCCGGTAAGCAAATTAAAAAAAAACGCAATATGTAGGCTACACGAGAACGGAGACGTCGAGTAACCAAAACAAATGCGATAAACAAATTCGTACACGTTATTTATCAATTTAACTCTAGAATTAAAGAATATACAACGAGAAACAACGTTTGACAACCTTTAAACAGTTTTAATAACTATCTCAAAAATTGTCGCTCTGATGCAAACAACTGATGAGTTATCTACTTAAATTTGATGAACAAAACGACTTACGTATTTTAAACATGCTAACCTTTAGCCCGGTAAGCAAATTAAAAAAAAAAACGCAATATGTAGGCTACACGAGAACGGAGACGTCGAGTAACCAAAACCAATGCGTTAAACAAATTCGTACACGTTATTTATCAATTTAACTCTAGAATTAAAGGATATACAACGAGAAACAACGTTTGGCAACCTTTAAACAGTTTTAATAACTATCTCAAAAATGATCGCTCTGATGCAAACAACTGATGAGTTATCTACTTAAATTTGATGAACAAAACGACTTACGTATTTTAAAAATGCTAACCTTTAGCCCGGTAAGCAAATTAAAAAAAAAACGCAATATGTGGGCTACACGAGAACGGAGACGTCGAGTAACCAAAACAAATGCGTTAAACAAATTCGTACACGTTATTTATCAATTTAACTCTAGAATTAAAGGATATACAACGAGAAACAACGTTTGACAACCTTTAAACAGTTTTAATAACTATCTCAAAAATTGTCGCTCTGATGCAAACAACTGATGAGTTATCTACTCAAATTTGTTGAACAAAACGACCTACGTATTTTAAACATGCTAACCTTTAGCCCGGCAAGCAAATTAAAAAAAAAACCCAATATGTAGGCTACACGAGAACGGAGACGTCGAGTAACCAAAACAAATGCGTTAAACAAATTCGTACACGTTATTTATCAATTTAACTCTAGAATTAAAGGATATACAACGAGAAACAACGTTTGACAACCTTTAAACAGTTTTAATAACTATCTCAAAAATTATCGCTCTGATGCAAACAACTGATGAGTTATCTACTTAAATTTGATGAACAAAACGACTTACGTATTTTAAACATGCTAACCTTTAGCCCGGTAAGCAAATTAAAAAAAAAACGCAATATGTAGGCTACACGAGAACGGAGACGTCGAGTAACCAAAACAAATGCGTTAAACAAATTCGTACACGTTATTTATCAATTTAACTCTAGAATTAAAGGATATACAACGAGAAACAACGTTTGACAACCTTTAAACAGTTTTAATAACTATCTCAAAAATTGTCGCTCTGATGCAAACAACTGATGAGTTATCTACTTAAATTTGTTGAACAAAACGACTTACGTATTTTAAACATGCTAACCTTTAGCCCGGTAAGCAAATTAAAAAAAAAACGCAATATGTAGGCTACACGAGAACGGAGACGTCGAGTAACCAAAACAAATGCGTTAAACAAATTCCTACACGTTATTTATCAATTTAACTCTAGAATTAAAGGATATACAACGAGAAACAACGTTTGACAACCTTTAAACAGTTTTAATAACTATCTCAAAAATTGTCGCTCTGATGCAAACAACTGATGAGTTATCTACTTAAATTTGATGAACAAAACGACTTACGTATTTTAAACATGCTAACCTTTAGCCCGGTAAGCAAATTAAAAAAAAAAAACGCAATATGTAGGCTACACGAGAACGGAGACGTCGAGTAACCAAAACAAATGCGTTAAACAAATTCGTACACGTTATTTATCAATTTAACTCTAGAATTAAAGGATATACAACGAGAAACAACGTTTGACAACCTTTGACAACCTTTAAACAGTTTTAATAACTATCTCAAAAATTGTCGCTCTGATGCAAACAACTGATGAGTTATCTACTTAAATTTGATGAACAAAACGACTTACGTATTTTAAACATGCTAACCTTTAGCCCGGTAAGCAAATTAAAAAAAAAAACGCAATATGTAGGCTACACGAGAACGGAGACGTCGAGTAACCAAAACCAATGCGTTAAACAAATTCGTACACGTTATTTATCAATTTAACTCTAGAATTAAAGGATATACAACGAGAAACAACGTTTGGCAACCTTTAAACAGTTTTAATAACTATCTCAAAAATTATCGCTCTGATGCAAACAACTGATGAGTTATCTACTTAAATTTGATGAACAAAACGACTTATGTATTTTAAACATGCTAACCTTTAGCCCGGCAAGCAAATAAAAAAAAAAAACGCAATATGTAGGCTACACGAGAACGGAGACGTCGAGTAACCAAAACAAATGCGTTAAACAAATTCGTACACGTTATTTATCAATTAACTCTAGAATTAAAGGATATACAACGAGAAACAACGTTTGACAACCTTTAAACAGTTTTAATAACTATCTCAAAAATTATCGCTCTGATGCAAACAACTGATGAGTTATCTACTTAAATTTGATGAACAAAACGACTTACGTATTTTAAACATGCTAACCTTTAGCCCGGTAAGCAAATTAAAAAAAAAACGCAATAAGTAGGCTACACGGGAACGGAGACGTCGAGTAACCAAAACAAATGCGTTAAACAAATTCGTACACGTTATTTATCAATTTAACTCTAGAATTAAAGGATATACAACGAGAAACAACGTTTGACAACCTTTAAACAGTATTAATAACTATCTCAAAAATTGTCGCTCTGATGCAAACAACTGATGAGTTATCTACTTAAATTTGTTGAACAAAACGACTTACGTATTTTAAACATGCTAACCTTTAGCCCGGTAAGCAAATTAAAAAAAAAACGCAATATGTAGGCTACACGAGAACGGAGACGTCGAGTAACCAAAACAAATGCGTTAAACAAATTCCTACACGTTATTTATCAATTTAACTCTAGAATTAAAGGATATACAACGAGAAACAACGTTTGACAACCTTTGACAACCTTTAAACAGTTTTAATAACTATCTCAAAAATTGTCGCTCTGATGCAAACAACTGATGAGTTATCTACTTAAATTTGATGAACAAAACGACTTACGTATTTTAAACATGCTAACCTTTAGCCCGGTAAGCAAATTAAAAAAAAAACGCAATATGTAGGCTACACGAGAACGGAGACGTAGAGTAACCAAAACAAATGCGTTAAACAAATTCGTACACGTTATTTATCAATTTAACTCTAGAATTAAAGGATATACAACGAGAAACAACGTTTGACAACCTTTAAACAGTTTTAGTAACTATCTCAAAAATTATCGCTCTGATGCAAACAACTGATGAGTTATCTACTTAAATATGATGAACAAAACGACTTACGTATTTTAAACATGCTAACCTTTAGCCCGGTAAGCAAATTAAAAAAAAAACGCAATATGTAGGCTACACGAGAACGGAGACGTCGAGTAACCAAAACAAATGCGTTAAACAAATTCGTACACGTTATTTATCAATTTAACTCTAGAATTAAAGGATATACAACGAGAAACAACGTTTGACAACCTTTAAACAGTTTTAATAACTATCTCAAAAATTATCGCTCTGATGCAAACAACTGATGAGTTATCTACTTAAATTTGATGAACAAAACGACTTACGTATTTTAAACATGCTAACCTTTAGCCCGGTAAGCAAATTAAAAAAAAAACGCAATATGTAGGCTACACGAGAACGGAGACGTCGAGTAACCAAAACAAATGCGTTAAACAAATTCGTACACGTTATTTATCAATTTAACTCTAGAATTAAAGGATATACAACGAGAAACAACGTTTGACAACCTTTAAACAGTTTTAATAACTATCTCAAAAATTGTCGCTCTGATGCAAACAACTGATGAGTTATCTACTTAAATTTGTTGAACAAAACGACTTACGTATTTTAAACATGCTAACCTTTAGCCCGGTAAGCAAATTAAAAAAAAACGCAATATGTAGGCTACACGAGAACGGAGACGTCGAGTAACCAAAACAAATGCGTTAAACAAATTCGTACACGTTATTTATCAATTTAACTCTAGAATTAAAGGATATACAACGAGAAACAACGTTTGACAACCTTTAAACAGTTTTAATAACTATCTCAAAAATTGTCGCTCTGATGCAAACAACTGATGAGTTATCTACTTAAATTTGATGAACAAAACGACTTACGTATTTTAAACATGCTAACCTTTAGCCCGGTAAGCAAATTAAAAAAAAAGCGCAATATGTAGGCTACACGAGAACGGAGACGTCGAGTAACCAAAATAAATGCGTTAAACAAATTCGTACACGTTATTTATCAATTTAACTCTAGAATTAAAGGATATACAACGAGAAACAACGTTTGACAACCTTTAAACAGTTTTAATAACTATCTCAAAAATTATCGCTCTGATGCAAACAACTGATGAGTTATCTACTTAAATATGATGAACAAAAAGACTTACGTATTTTAAACATGCTAACCTTTAGCCCGGTAAGCAAATTAAAAAAAAAACGCAATATGTAGGCTACACGAGAACGGAGACGTCGAGTAACCAAAACAAATGCGTTAAACAAATTCGTACACGTTATTTATCAATTTAACTCTAGAATTAAAGGATATACAACGAGAAACAACGTTTGACAACCTTTAAACAGTTTTAATAACTATCTCAAAAATTATCGCTCTGATGCAAACAACTGATGAGTTATCTACTTAAATTTGATGAACAAAATGACTTACGTATTTTAAACATGCTAACCTTTAGCCCGGTAAGCAAATTAAAAAAAAAACGCAATATGTAGGCTACACGAGAACGGAGACGTCAAGTAACCAAAACAAATGCGTTAAACAAATTCGTACACGTTATTTATCAATTTAACTCTAGAATTAAAGGATATACAACGAGAAACAACGTTTGACAACCTTTAAACAGTTTTAATAACTATCTCAAAAATTGTCGCTCTGATGCAAACAACTGATGAGTTATCTACTTAAATTTGATGAACAAAACGACTTACGTATTTTAAACATGCTAACCTTTAGCCCGGTAAGCAAATTAAAAAAAAAAACGCAATATGTAGGCTACACGAGAACGGAGACGTCAAGTAACCAAAACAAATGCGTTAAACAAATTCGTACACGTTATTTATCAATTTAACTCTAGAATTAAAGGATATACAACGAGAAACAACGTTTGACACCCTTTAAACAGTTTTAATAACTATCTCAAAAATTATCGCTCTGATGCAAACAACTGATGAGTTATCTACTTAAATTTGTTGAACAAAACGACTTACGTATTTTAAACATGCTAACTTTTAGCCCGGTAAGCAAATTTAAAAAAAAACGCAATATGTAGGCTACACGAGAACGGAGACGTCGAGTAACCAAAACAAATGCGTTAAACAAATTCGTACACGTTATTTATCAATTTAACTATAGAATTAAAGGATATACAACGAGAAACAACGTTTGACAACCTTTAAACAGTTTTAATAACTATCTCAAAAATTATCGCTCTGATGCAAACAACTGATGAGTTATCTACTTAAATATGATGAACAAAACGACTTACGTATTTTAAACTTGCTAACCTTTAGCCCGGTAAGCAAATTAAAAAAAAAAACGCAATATGTAGGCTACACGAGAACGGAGACGTCGAGTAACCAAAACAAATGCGTTAAACAAATTCGTACACGTTATTTATCAATTTAACTCTAGAATTAAAGGATATACAACGAGAAACAACGTTTGACAACCTTTAAACAGTTTTAATAACTATCTCAAAAATTGTCGCTCTGATGCAAACAACTGATGAGTTATCTACTTAAATTTGATGAACAAAACGACTTACGTATTTTAAACATGCTAACCTTTAGCCCGGTAAGCAAATTTAAAAAAAAAACGCAATATGTAGGCTACACGAGAACGGAGACGTCGAGTAACCAAAACAAATGCGTTAAACAAATTCTTACACGTTATTTATCAATTTAACTCTAGAATTAAAGGATATACAACGAGAAACAACGTTTGACAACCTTTAAACAGTTTTAATAACTATCTCAAAAATTATCGCTCTGATGCAAACAACTGATGAGTTATCTACTTAAATATGATGAACAAAACGACTTACGTATTTTAAACATGCTAACCTTTAGCCCGGTAAGCAAATTTAAAAAAAAACGCAATATGTAGGCTACACGAGAACGGAGACGTCGAGTAACCAAAACAAATGCGTTAAACAAATTCGTACACGTTATTTATCAATTTAACTCTAGAATTAAAGGATATACAACGAGAAACAACGTTTGACAACCTTTAAACAGTTTTAATAACTATCTCAAAAATTATCGCTCTGATGCAAACAACTGATGAGTTATCTACTTAAATATGATGAACAAAACGACTTACGTATTTTAAACATGCAAACCTTTAGCCCGGTAAGCAAATTAAAAAAAAAACGCAATATGTAGGCTACACGAGAACGGAGACGTCGAGTAACCAGAACAAATGCGTTAAACAAATTCGTACACGTTATTTATCAATTTAACTCTAGAATTAAAGGATATACAACGAGAAACAACGTTTGACAACCTTTAAACAGTTTTAATAACTATCTCAAAAATTATCGCTCTGATGCAAACAACTGATGAGTTATCTACTTAAATTTGATGAACAAAACGACTTACGTATTTTAAACATGCTAACCTTTAGCCCGGTAAGCAAATTAAAAAAAAAAAAAACGCAATATGTAGGCTACACGAGAACGGAGACGTCGAGTAACCAAAACAAATGCGTTAAACAAATTCGTACACGTTATTTATCAATTTAACTCTAGAATTAAAGGATATACAACGAGAAACAACGTTTGACAACCTTTAAACAGTTTTAATAACTATCTCAAAAATTGTCGCTCTGATGCAAACAACTGATGAGTTATCTACTTAAATATGATGAACAAAACGACTTACGTATTTTAAACATGCTAACCTTTAGCCCGGTAAGCAAATTAAAAAAAAAAACGCAATATGTAGGCTACACGAGAACGGAGACGTCGAGTAACCAAAACAAATGCGTTAAACAAATTCGTACACGTTATTTATCAATTTAACTCTAGAATTAAAGGATATACAGCGTTTGACAACCTTTAAACAGTTTTAATAACTATCTCAAAAATTATCGCTCTGATGCAAACAACTGATGAGTTATCTACTTAAATATGATGAACAAAACGACTTACGTATTTTAAACATGCTAACCTTTAGCCCGGTAAGCAAATTAAAAAAAAAAAACGCAATATGTAGGCTACACGAGAACGGAGACGTCGAGTAACCAAAACAAATGCGTTAAACAAATTCGTACACGTTATTTATCAATTTAACTCTAGAATTAAAGGATATACAACGAGAAACAACGTTTGACAACCTTTAAACAGTTTTAATAACTATCTCAAAAATAATCGCTCTGATGCAAACAACTGATGAGTTATCTACTTAAATTTGATGAACAAAACGACTTACGTATTTTAAACATGCTAACCTTTAGCCCGGTAAGCAAATTTAAAAAAAAAACGCAATATGTAGGCTACACGAGAACGGAGACGTCGAGTAACCAAAACAAATACGTTAAACAAATTCGTACACGTTATTTATCAATTTAACTCTAGAATTAAAGGATATACAACGAGAAACAACGTTTGACAACCTTTAAACAGTTTTAATAACTATCTCAAAAATTGTCGCTCTGATGCAAACAACTGATGAGTTATCTACTTAAATATGATGAACAAAACGACTTACGTATTTTAAACATGCTAACCTTTAGCCCGGTAAGAAAATTAAAAAAAAAACGCAATATGTAGGCTACACGAGAACGGAGACGTCGAGTAGCCAAAACAAATGCGTTAAACAAATTCGTACACGTTATTTATCAATTTAACTCTAGAATTAAAGGATATACAACGAGAAACAACGTTTGACAACCTTTAAACAGTTTTAATAACTATCTCAAAAATTGTCGCTCTGATGCAAACAACTGATGAGTTATCTACTTAAATTTGATGAACAAAACGACTTACGTATTTTAAACATGCTAACCTTTAGCCCGGTAAGCAAATTAAAAAAAAACGCAATATGTAGGCTACACGAGAACGGAGACGTCGAGTAACCAAAACAAATGCGTTAAACAAATTCGTACACGTTATTTATCAATTTAAATCTAGAATTAAAGGATATACAACGAGAAACAACGTTTGACAACCTTTAAACAGTTTTAATAACTATCTCAAAAATTATCGCTCTGATGCAAACAACTGATGAGTTATCTACTTAAATTTGATGAACAAAACGACTTACGTATTTTAAACATGCTAACCTTTAGCCCGGTAAGCAAATTAAAAAAAAAACGCAATATGTAGGTTACACGAGTAACCAAAACAAATGCATTAAACAAATTCGTACACGTTATTTATCAATTTAACTCTAGAATTAAAGGATATACAACGAGAAACAACGTTTGACAACCTTTAAACAGTTTTAACAACTATCTCAAAAATTATCGCTCTGAAGCAAACAACTGATGAGTTATCTACTTAAATTTGATGAACAAAACGACTAACGTATTTTAAACATGCTAACCTTTAGCCCGGTAAGCAAATTAAAAAAAAAAACGCAATATGTAGGCTACACGAGAACGGAGACGTCGAGTAACCAAAACAAATGCGTTAAACAAATTCGTACACGTTATTTATCAATTTAACTCTAGAATAAAAGGATATACAACGAGAAACAACGTTTGACAACCTTTAAACAGTTTTAATAACTATCTCAAAAATTATCGCTCTGATGCAAACAACTGATGAGTTATCTACTTAAATTTGATGAACAAAACGACTTACGTATTTTAAACATGCTAACCTTTAGCCCGGTAAGCAAATTAAAAAAAAAAAACGCAATATGTAGGCTACACGAGAACGGAGACGTCGAGTAACCAAAACAAATGCGTTAAACAAATTCGTACACGTTATTTATCAATTTAACTCTAGAATTAAAGGATATACAACGAGAAACAACGTTTGACAACCTTTAAACAGTTTTAATAACTATCTCAAAAATTGTTGCTCTGATGCAAACAACTGATGAGTTATCTACTTAAATTTGATGAACAAAACGACTTACGTATTTTAAACATGCTAACCTTTAGCCCGGTAAGCAAATTAAAAAAAAACGCAATATGTAGGCTACACGAGAACGGAGACGTCGAGTAACCAAAACAAATGCGTTAAACAAATTCGTACACGTTATTTATCAATTTAACTCTAGAATTAAAGGATATACAACGAGAAACAACGTTTGACAACCTTTAAACAGTTTTAATAACTATCTCAAAAATTGTCGCTCTGATGCAAACAACTGATGAGTTATCTACTTAAATTTGTTGAACAAAACGACTTACGTATTTTAAACATGCTAACCTTTAGCCCGGTAAGCAAATTTAAAAAAAAAACGCAATATGTAGGCTACACGAGAACGGAGACGTCGAGTAACCAAAACAAATGCGTTAAACAAATTCGTACACGTTATTTATCAATTTAACTCTAGAATTAAAGGATATACAACGAGAAACAACGTTTGACAACCTTTAAACAGTTTTAATAACTATCTCAAAAATTATCGCTCCGATGCAAACAACTGATGAGTTATCTACTTAAATATGATGAACAAAACGACTTACGTATTTTAAACATGCTAACCTTTAGCCCGGTAAGCAAATTAAAAAAAAAAAACGCAATATGTAGGCTACACGAGAACGGAGACGTCGAGTAACCAAAACAAATGCGTTAAACAAATTCGTACACGTTATTTATCAATTTAACTCTAGAATTAAAGGATATACAACGAGAAACAACGTTTGACAACCTTTAAACAGTTTTAATAACTATCTCAAAAATTATCGCTCTGATGCAAACAACTGATGAGTTATCTACTTAAATTTGATGAACAAAACGACTTACGTATTTTAAACATGCTAACCTTTAGCCCGGTAAGCAAATTAAAAAAAAAACGCAATATGTAGGCTACACGAGAACGGAGACGTCGAGTAACCAAAACAAATGCGTTAAACAAATTCGTACACGTTATTTATCAATTTAACTCTAGAATTAAAGGATATACAACGAGAAACAACGTTTGACAACCTTTAAACAGTTTTAATAACTATCTCAAAAATTATAGCTCTGATGCAAACAACTGATGAGTTATCTACTTAAATTTGATGAACAAAACGACTTACGTATTTTAAACATGCTAACCTTTAGCCCGGTAAGCAAATTAAAAAAAAACGCAATATGTAGGCTACACAAGAACGGAGACGTCGAGTAACCAAAACAAATGCGTTAAACAAATTCGTACACGTTATTTATCAATTTAACTCTAGAATTAAAGGATATACAACGAGAAACAACGTTTGACAACCTTTAAACAGTTTTAATAACTATCTCAAAAATTATCGCTCTGATGCAAACAACTGATGAGTTATCTACTTAAATTTGATGAACAAAACGACTTACGTATTTTAAACATGCTAACCTTTAGCCCGGTAAGCAAATTAAAAAAAAAACGCAATATGTAGGCTACACGAGAACGGAGACGTCGAGTAACCAAAACAAATGCGTTAAACAAATTCGTACACGTTATTTATCAATTTAACTCTAGAATTAAAGGATATACAACGAGAAACAACGTTTGACAACCTTTAAACAGTTTTAATAACTATCTCAAAAATTATCGCTCTGATGCAAACAACTGATGAGTTATCTACTCAAATTTGTTGAACAAAACGACTTACGTATTTTAAACATGCTAACCTTTAGCCCGGTAAGCAAATTAAAAAAAAAACGCAATATGTAGGCTACACGAGAACGGAGACGTCGAGTAACCAAAACAAATGCGTTAAACAAATTCGTACACGTTATTTATCAATTTAACTCTAGAATTAAAGGATATACAACGAGAAACAACGTTTGACAACCTTTAAACAGTTTTAATAACTATCTCAAAAATTATCGCTCTGATGCAAACAACTGATGAGTTATCTACTTAAATTTGATGAACAAAACGACTTACGTATTTTAAACATGCTAACCTTTAGCCCGGTAAGCAAATTAAAAAAAAAAACGCAATATGTAGGCTACACGAGAACGGAGACGTCGAGTAACCAAAACAAATGCGTTAAACAAATTCGTACACGTTATTTATCAATTTAACTCTAGAATTAAAGGATATACAACGAGAAACAACGTTTGACAACCTTTAAACAGTTTTAATAACTATCTCAAAAATTGTCGCTCTGATGCAAACAACTGATGAGTTATCTACTTAAATTTGATGAACAAAACGACTTACGTATTTTAAACATGCTAACCTTTAGCCCGGTAAGCAAATTAAAAAAAAAACGCAATATGTAGGCTACACGAGAACGGAGACGTCGAGTAACCAAAACAAATGCGTTAAACAAATTCGTACACGTTATTTATCAATTTAACTCTAGAATTAAAGGATATACAACGAGAAACAACGTTTGACAACCTTTATACAGTTTTAATAACTATCTCAAAAATTGTCGCTCTGATGCAAACAACTGATGAGTTATCTACTTAAATTTGATGAACAAAACGACTTACATATTTTAAACATGCTAACCTTTAGCCCGGTAAGCAAATTAAAAAAAAAACGCAATATGTAGGCTACACGAGAACGGAGACGTCGAGTAACCAAAACAAATGCGTTAAACAAATTCGTACACGTTATTTATCAATTTAACTCTAGAATTAAAGGGTATACAACGAGAAACAACGTTTGACAACCTTTAAACAGTTTTAATAACTATCTCAAAAATTGTCGCTCTGATGCAAACAACTGATGAGTTATCTACTTAAATTTGATGAACAAAACGACTTACGTATTATAAACATGCTAACCTTTAGCCCGGTAAGCAAATTAAAAAAAAACGCAATATGTAAGCTACACGAGAACGGAGACGTCGAGTAACCAAAACAAATGCGTTAAGCAAATTCGTACACGTTATTTATCAATTTAACTCTAGAATTAAAGGATATACAACGAGAAACAACGTTTGACAACCTTTAAACAGTTTTAATAACTATCTCAAAAATTGTCGCTCTGATGCAAACAACTGATGAGTTATCTACTTAAATTTGATGAACAAAACGACTTACGTATTTTAAACATGCTAACCTTTAGCCCGGTAAGCAAATTAAAAAAAAAACGCAATATGTAGGCTACACGAGAACGGAGACGTCGAGTAACCAAAACAAATGCGTTAAACAAATTCGTACACGTTATTTATCAATCTAACTCTAGAATTAAAGGATATACAACGAGAAACAACGTTTGACAACCTTTATACAGTTTTACTAACTATCTCAAAAATTGTCGCTCTGATGCAAACAACTGATGAGTTATCTACTTAAATTTGTTGAACAAAACGATTTACGTATTTTAAACATGCTAACCTTTAGCCCGGTAAGCAAATTAAAAAAAAAACGCAATATGTAGGCTACACGAGAACGGAGACGTCGAGTAACCAAAACAAATGCGTTAAACAAATTCGTACACGTTATTTATCAATTTAACTCTAGAATTAAAGGATATACAACGAGAAACAACGTTTGACAACCTTTGACAACCTTTAAACAGTTTTAATAACTATCTCAAAAATTGTCGCTCCGATGCAAACAACTGATGAGTTATCTACTTAAATTTGATGAACAAAACGACTTACGTATTTTAAACATGCTAACCTTTAGCCCGGTAAGCAAATTAAAAAAAAAAACGCAATATGTAGGCTACACGAGAACGGAGACGTCGAGTAACCAAAACAAATGCGTTAAACAAATTCGTACACGTTATTTATCAATTTAACTCTAGAATTAAAGGATATACAACGAGAAACAACGTTTGACAACCTTTAAACAGTTTTAATAACTATCTCAAAAATTATCGCTCTGATGCAAACAACTGATGAGTTATCTACTTAAATTTGTTGAACAAAACGACTTACGTATTTTAAACATGCTAACCTTTAGCCCGGTAAGCAAATTAAAAAAAAACGCAATATGTAGGCTACACGAGAACGGAGACGTCGAGTAACCAAAACAAATGCGTTAAACAAATTCGTACACGTTATTTATCAATTTAACTCTAGAATTAAAGGATATACAACGAGAAACAACGTTTGACAACCTTTAAACAGTTTTAATAACTATCTCAAAAATTATCGCTCTGATGCAAACAACTGATGAGTTATCTACTTAAATTTGATGAACAAAACGACTTACGTATTTTAAACATGCTAACCTTTAGCCCGGTAAGCAAATTAAAAAAAAAAAACGCAATATGTAGGCTACACGAGAACGAAGACGTCGAGTAACCAAAACAAATGCGTTAAACAAATTCGTACACGTTATTTATCAATTTAACTCTAGAATTAAAGGATATACAACGAGAAACAACGTTTGACAACCTTTAAACAGTTTTAATAACTATCTCAAAAATTGTCGCTCTGATGCAAACAACTGATGAGTTATCTACTTAAATTTGTTGAACAAAACGACTTACGTATTTTAAACATGCTAACCTTTAGCCCGGTAAGCAAATTAAAAAAAAACGCAATATGTAGGCTACACGAGAACGGAGACGTCGAGTAACCAAAACAAATGCGTTAAACAAATTCGTACACGTTATTTATCAATTTAACTCTAGAATTAAAGGATATACAACGAGAAACAACGTTTGGCAACCTTTAAACAGTTTTAATAACTATCTCAAAAATTATCGCTCTGATGCAAACAACTGATGAGTTATCTACTTAAATTTGATGAACAAAACGACTTACGTATTTTAAAAATGCTAACCTTTAGCCCGGTAAGCAAATTAAAAAAAAAACGCAATATGTGGGCTACACGAGAACGGAGACGTCGAGTAACCAAAACAAATGCGTTAAACAAATTCGTACACGTTATTTATCAATTTAACTCTAGAATTAAAGGATATACAACGAGAAACAACGTTTGACAACCTTTGAACAGTTTTAATAACTATCTCAAAAATTATCGCTCTGATGCAAACAACTGATGAGTTATCTACTTAAATATGATCAACAAAACGACTTACGTATTTTAAACATGCTAACCTTTAGCGCGGTAAGCAAATTAAAAAAAAAAACGCAATATGTAGGCTACACGAGAACGGAGACGTCGAGTAACCAAAACAAATGCGTTAAACAAATTCGTACACGTTATTTATCAATTTAACTCTAGAATTAAAGGATATACAACGAGAAACAACGTTTGACAACCTTTAAACAGTTTTAATAACTATCTCAAAAATTATCGCTCTGATGCAAACAACTGATGAGTTATCTACTTAAATATGATGAACAAAACGACTTACGTATTTTAAACATGCTAACCTTTAGCCCGGTAAGCAAATTAAAAAAAAACGCAATATGTAGGCTACACGAGAACGGAGACGTCGAGTAACCAAAACAAATGCGTTAAACAAATTCGTACACGTTATTTATCAATTTAACTCTAGAATTAAAGGATATACAACGAGAAACAACGTTTGACAACCTTTAAACAGTTTTAATAACTATCTCAAAAATTGTCGCTCTGATGCAAACAACTGATGAGTTATCTACTTAAATTTGTTGAACAAAACGACTTACTTATTTTAAGCATGCTAACCTTTAGCCCGGTAAGCAAATTAAAAAAAAACGCAATATGTAGGCTACACGAGAACGGAGACGTCGAGTAACCAAAACAAATGCGATAAACAAATTCGTACACGTTATTTATCAATTTAACTCTAGAATTAAAGAATATACAACGAGAAACAACGTTTGACAACCTTTAAACAGTTTTAATAACTATCTCAAAAATTGTCGCTCTGATGCAAACAACTGATGAGTTATCTACTTAAATTTGATGAACAAAACGACTTACGTATTTTAAACATGCTAACCTTTAGCCCGGTAAGCAAATTAAAAAAAAAAACGCAATATGTAGGCTACACGAGAACGGAGACGTCGAGTAACCAAAACCAATGCGTTAAACAAATTCGTACACGTTATTTATCAATTTAACTCTAGAATTAAAGGATATACAACGAGAAACAACGTTTGGCAACCTTTAAACAGTTTTAATAACTATCTCAAAAATTATCGCTCTGATGCAAACAACTGATGAGTTATCTACTTAAATTTGATGAACAAAACGACTTACGTATTTTAAAAATGCTAACCTTTAGCCCGGTAAGCAAATTAAAAAAAAACGCAATATGTGGGCTACACGAGAACGGAGACGTCGAGTAACCAAAACAAATGCGTTAAACAAATTCGTACACGTTATTTATCAATTTAACTCTAGAATTAAAGGATATACAACGAGAAACAACGTTTGACAACCTTTAAACAGTTTTAATAACTATCTCAAAAATTGTCGCTCTGATGCAAACAACTGATGAGTTATCTACTCAAATTTGTTGAACAAAACGACCTACGTATTTTAAACATGCTAACCTTTAGCCCGGCAAGCAAATTAAAAAAAAAAACCCAATATGTAGGCTACACGAGAACGGAGACGTCGAGTAACCAAAACAAATGCGTTAAACAAATTCGTACACGTTATTTATCAATTTAACTCTAGAATTAAAGGATATACAACGAGAAACAACGTTTGACAACCTTTAAACAGTTTTAATAACTATCTCAAAAATTATCGCTCTGATGCAAACAACTGATGAGTTATCTACTTAAATTTGATGAACAAAACGACTTACGTATTTTAAACATGCTAACCTTTAGCCCGGTAAGCAAATTAAAAAAAAAACGCAATATGTAGGCTACACGAGAACGGAGACGTCGAGTAACCAAAACAAATGCGTTAAACAAATTCGTACACGTTATTTATCAATTTAACTCTAGAATTAAAGGATATACAACGAGAAACAACGTTTGACAACCTTTAAACAGTTTTAATAACTATCTCAAAAATTGTCGCTCTGATGCAAACAACTGATGAGTTATCTACTTAAATTTGTTGAACAAAACGACTTACGTATTTTAAACATGCTAACCTTTAGCCCGGTAAGCAAATTAAAAAAAAAACGCAATATGTAGGCTACACGAGAACGGAGACGTCGAGTAACCAAAACAAATGCGTTAAACAAATTCCTACACGTTATTTATCAATTTAACTCTAGAATTAAAGGATATACAACGAGAAACAACGTTTGACAACCTTTAAACAGTTTTAATAACTATCTCAAAAATTGTCGCTCTGATGCAAACAACTGATGAGTTATCTACTTAAATTTGATGAACAAAACGACTTACGTATTTTAAACATGCTAACCTTTAGCCCGGTAAGCAAATTAAAAAAAAAAAATGCAATATGTAGGCTACACGAGAACGGAGACGTCGAGTAACCAAAACAAATGCGTTAAACAAATTCGTACACGTTATTTATCAATTTAACTCTAGAATTAAAGGATATACAACGAGAAACAACGTTTGACAACCTTTGACAACCTTTAAACAGTTTTAATAACTATCTCAAAAATTGTCGCTCTGATGCAAACAACTGATGAGTTATCTACTTAAATTTGATGAACAAAACGACTTACGTATTTTAAACATGCTAACCTTTAGCCCGGTAAGCAAATTAAAAAAAAAACGCAATATGTAGGCTACACGAGAACGGAGACGTCGAGTAACCAAAACAAATGCGTTAAACAAATTCGTACACGTTATTTATCAATTTAACTCTAGAATTAAAGGATATACAACGAGAAACAACGTTTGACAACCTTTGAACAGTTTTAATAACTATCTCAAAAATTATCGCTCTGATGCAAACAACTGATGAGTTATCTACTTAAATATGATCAACAAAACGACTTACGTATTTTAAACATGCTAACCTTTAGCCCGGTAAGCAAATTAAAAAAAAAACGCAATATGTAGGCTACACGAGAACGGAGACGTCGAGTAACCAAAACAAATGCGTTAAACAAATTCGTACACGTTATTTATCAATTTAACTCTAGAATTAAAGGATATACAACGAGAAACAACGTTTGACAACCTTTAAACAGTTTTAATAACTATCTCAAAAATTATCGCTCTGATGCAAACAACTGATGAGTTATCTACTTAAATATGATGAACAAAACGACTTACGTATTTTAAACATGCTAACCTTTAGCCCGGTAAGCAAATTAAAAAAAAACGCAATATGTAGGCTACACGAGAACGGAGACGTCGAGTAACCAAAACAAATGCGTTAAACAAATTCGTACACGTTATTTATCAATTTAACTCTAGAATTAAAGGATATACAACGAGAAACAACGTTTGACAACCTTTAAACAGTTTTAATAACTATCTCAAAAATTGTCGCTCTGATGCAAACAACTGATGAGTTATCTACTTAAATTTGTTGAACAAAACGACTTACTTATTTTAAGCATGCTAACCTTTAGCCCGGTAAGCAAATTAAAAAAAAACGCAATATGTAGGCTACACGAGAACGGAGACGTCGAGTAACCAAAACAAATGCGATAAACAAATTCGTACACGTTATTTATCAATTTAACTCTAGAATTAAAGAATATACAACGAGAAACAACGTTTGACAACCTTTAAACAGTTTTAATAACTATCTCAAAAATTGTCGCTCTGATGCAAACAACTGATGAGTTATCTACTTAAATTTGATGAACAAAACGACTTACGTATTTTAAACATGCTAACCTTTAGCCCGGTAAGCAAATTAAAAAAAAAAACGCAATATGTAGGCTACACGAGAACGGAGACGTCGAGTAACCAAAACCAATGCGTTAAACAAATTCGTACACGTTATTTATCAATTTAACTCTAGAATTAAAGGATATACAACGAGAAACAACGTTTGGCAACCTTTAAACAGTTTTAATAACTATCTCAAAAATTATCGCTCTGATGCAAACAACTGATGAGTTATCTACTTAAATTTGATGAACAAAACGACTTACGTATTTTAAAAATGCTAACCTTTAGCCCGGTAAGCAAATTAAAAAAAAAACGCAATATGTGGGCTACACGAGAACGGAGACGTCGAGTAACCAAAACAAATGCGTTAAACAAATTCGTACACGTTATTTATCAATTTAACTCTAGAATTAAAGGATATACAACGAGAAACAACGTTTGACAACCTTTAAACAGTTTTAATAACTATCTCAAAAATTGTCGCTCTGATGCAAACAACTGATGAGTTATCTACTCAAATTTGTTGAACAAAACGACCTACGTATTTTAAACATGCTAACCTTTAGCCCGGCAAGCAAATTAAAAAAAAAAACCCAATATGTAGGCTACACGAGAACGGAGACGTCGAGTAACCAAAACAAATGCGTTAAACAAATTCGTACACGTTATTTATCAATTTAACTCTAGAATTAAAGGATATACAACGAGAAACAACGTTTGACAACCTTTAAACAGTTTTAATAACTATCTCAAAAATTATCGCTCTGATGCAAACAACTGATGAGTTATCTACTTAAATTTGATGAACAAAACGACTTACGTATTTTAAACATGCTAACCTTTAGCCCGGTAAGCAAATTAAAAAAAAAACGCAATATGTAGGCTACACGAGAACGGAGACGTCGAGTAACCAAAACAAATGCGTTAAACAAATTCGTACACGTTATTTATCAATTTAACTCTAGAATTAAAGGATATACAACGAGAAACAACGTTTGACAACCTTTAAACAGTTTTAATAACTATCTCAAAAATTGTCGCTCTGATGCAAACAACTGATGAGTTATCTACTTAAATTTGTTGAACAAAACGACTTACGTATTTTAAACATGCTAACCTTTAGCCCGGTAAGCAAATTAAAAAAAAAACGCAATATGTAGGCTACACGAGAACGGAGACGTCGAGTAACCAAAACAAATGCGTTAAACAAATTCCTACACGTTATTTATCAATTTAACTCTAGAATTAAAGGATATACAACGAGAAACAACGTTTGACAACCTTTAAACAGTTTTAATAACTATCTCAAAAATTGTCGCTCTGATGCAAACAACTGATGAGTTATCTACTTAAATTTGATGAACAAAACGACTTACGTATTTTAAACATGCTAACCTTTAGCCCGGTAAGCAAATTAAAAAAAAAAATGCAATATGTAGGCTACACGAGAACGGAGACGTCGAGTAACCAAAACAAATGCGTTAAACAAATTCGTACACGTTATTTATCAATTTAACTCTAGAATTAAAGGATATACAACGAGAAACAACGTTTGACAACCTTTGACAACCTTTAAACAGTTTTAATAACTATCTCAAAAATTGTCGCTCTGATGCAAACAACTGATGAGTTATCTACTTAAATTTGATGAACAAAACGACTTACGTATTTTAAACATGCTAACCTTTAGCCCGGTAAGCAAATTAAAAAAAAAAACGCAATATGTAGGCTACACGAGAACGGAGACGTCGAGTAACCAAAACCAATGCGTTAAACAAATTCGTACACGTTATTTATCAATTTAACTCTAGAATTAAAGGATATACAACGAGAAACAACGTTTGGCAACCTTTAAACAGTTTTAATAACTATCTCAAAAATTATCGCTCTGATGCAAACAACTGATGAGTTATCTACTTAAATTTGATGAACAAAACGACTTACGTATTTTAAACATGCTAACCTTTAGCCCGGCAAGCAAATAAAAAAAAAAAACGCAATATGTAGGCTACACGAGAACGGAGACGTCGAGTAACCAAAACAAATGCGTTAAACAAATTCGTACACGTTATTTATCAATTAACTCTAGAATTAAAGGATATACAACGAGAAACAACGTTTGACAACCTTTAAACAGTTTTAATAACTATCTCAAAAATTATCGCTCTGATGCAAACAACTGATGAGTTATCTACTTAAATTTGATGAACAAAACGACTTACGTATTTTAAACATGCTAACCTTTAGCCCGGTAAGCAAATTAAAAAAAAAACGCAATAAGTAGGCTACACGGGAACGGAGACGTCGAGTAACCAAAACAAATGCGTTAAACAAATTCGTACACGTTATTTATCAATTTAACTCTAGAATTAAAGGATATACAACGAGAAACAACGTTTGACAACCTTTAAACAGTATTAATAACTATCTCAAAAATTGTCGCTCTGATGCAAACAACTGATGAGTTATCTACTTAAATTTGTTGAACAAAACGACTTACGTATTTTAGACATGCTAACCTTTAGCCCGGTAAGCAAATTAAAAAAAAAACGCAATATGTAGGCTACACGAGAACGGAGACGTCGAGTAACCAAAACAAATGCGTTAAACAAATTCCTACACGTTATTTATCAATTTAACTCTAGAATTAAAGGATATACAACGAGAAACAACGTTTGACAACCTTTGACAACCTTTAAACAGTTTTAATAACTATCTCAAAAATTGTCGCTCTGATGCAAACAACTGATGAGTTATCTACTTAAATTTGATGAACAAAACGACTTACGTATTTTAAACATGCTAACCTTTAGCCCGGTAAGCAAATTAAAAAAAAAACGCAATATGTAGGCTACACGAGAACGGAGACGTAGAGTAACCAAAACAAATGCGTTAAACAAATTCGTACACGTTATTTATCAATTTAACTCTAGAATTAAAGGATATACAACGAGAAACAACGTTTGACAACCTTTAAACAGTTTTAGTAACTATCTCAAAAATTATCGCTCTGATGCAAACAACTGATGAGTTATCTACTTAAATATGATGAACAAAACGACTTACGTATTTTAAACATGCTAACCTTTAGCCCGGTAAGCAAATTAAAAAAAAAACGCAATATGTAGGCTACACGAGAACGGAGACGTCGAGTAACCAAAACAAATGCGTTAAACAAATTCGTACACGTTATTTATCAATTTAACTCTAGAATTAAAGGATATACAACGAGAAACAACGTTTGACAACCTTTAAACAGTTTTAATAACTATCTCAAAAATTATCGCTCTGATGCAAACAACTGATGAGTTATCTACTTAAATTTGATGAACAAAACGACTTACGTATTTTAAACATGCTAACCTTTAGCCCGGTAAGCAAATTAAAAAAAAAACGCAATATGTAGGCTACACGAGAACGGAGACGTCGAGTAACCAAAACAAATGCGTTAAACAAATTCGTACACGTTATTTATCAATTTAACTCTAGAATTAAAGGATATACAACGAGAAACAATGTTTGACAACCTTTAAACAGTTTTAATAACTATCTCAAAAATTGTCGCTCTGATGCAAACAACTGATGAGTTATCTACTTAAATTTGTTGAACAAAACGACTTACGTATTTTAAACATGCTAACCTTTAGCCCGGTAAGCAAATTAAAAAAAAACGCAATATGTAGGCTACACGAGAACGGAGACGTCGAGTAACCAAAACAAATGCGTTAAACAAATTCGTACACGTTATTTATCAATTTAACTCTAGAATTAAAGGATATACAACGGGAAACAACGTTTGACAACCTTTAAACAGTTTTAATAACTATCTCAAAAATTGTCGCTCTGATGCAAACAACTGATGAGTTATCTACTTAAATTTGATGAACAAAACGACTTACGTATTTTAAACATGCTAACCTTTAGCCCGGTAAGCAAATTAAAAAAAAAAACGCAATATGTAGGCTACACGAGAACGGAGACGTCGAGTAACCAAAATAAATGCGTTAAACAAATTCGTACACGTTATTTATCAATTTAACTCTAGAATTAAAGGATATACAACGAGAAACAACGTTTGACAACCTTTAAACAGTTTTAATAACTATCTCAAAAATTATCGCTCTGATGCAAACAACTGATGAGTTATCTACTTAAATATGATGAACAAAAAGACTTACGTATTTTAAACATGCTAACCTTTAGCCCGGTAAGCAAATTAAAAAAAAAACGCAATATGTAGGCTACACGAGAACGGAGACGTCGAGTAACCAAAACAAATGCGTTAAACAAATTCGTACACGTTATTTATCAATTTAACTCTAGAATTAAAGGATATACAACGAGAAACAACGTTTGACAACCTTTAAACAGTTTTAATAACTATCTCAAAAATTATCGCTCTGATGCAAACAACTGATGAGTTATCTACTTAAATTTGATGAACAAAATGACTTACGTATTTTAAACATGCTAACCTTTAGCCCGGTAAGCAAATTAAAAAAAAAACGCAATATGTAGGCTACACGAGAACGGAGACGTCAAGTAACCAAAACAAATGCGTTAAACAAATTCGTACACGTTATTTATCAATTTAACTCTAGAATTAAAGGATATACAACGAGAAACAACGTTTGACAACCTTTAAACAGTTTTAATAACTATCTCAAAAATTGTCGCTCTGATGCAAACAACTGATGAGTTATCTACTTAAATTTGATGAACAAAACGACTTACGTATTTTAAACATGCTAACCTTTAGCCCGGTAAGCAAATTAAAAAAAAAAACGCAATATGTAGGCTACACGAGAACGGAGACGTCAAGTAACCAAAACAAATGCGTTAAACAAATTCGTACACGTTATTTATCAATTTAACTCTAGAATTAAAGGATATACAACGTGAAACAACGTTTGACAACCTTTAAACAGTTTTAATAACTATCTCAAAAATTATCGCTCTGATGCAAACAACTGATGAGTTATCTACTTAAATTTGTTGAACAAAACGACTTACGTATTTTAAACATGCTAACTTTTAGCCCGGTAAGCAAATTTAAAAAAAAACGCAATATGTAGGCTACACGAGAACGGAGACGTCGAGTAACCAAAACAAATGCGTTAAACAAATTCGTACACGTTATTTATCAATTTAACTATAGAATTAAAGGATATACAACGAGAAACAACGTTTGACAACCTTTAAACAGTTTTAATAACTATCTCAAAAATTATCGCTCTGATGCAAACAACTGATGAGTTATCTACTTAAATATGATGAACAAAACGACTTACGTATTTTAAACTTGCTAACCTTTAGCCCGGTAAGCAAATTAAAAAAAAAAAACTCAATATGTAGGCTACACGAGAACGGAGACGTCGAGTAACCAAAACAAATGCGTTAAACAAATTCGTACACGTTATTTATCAATTTAACTCTAGAATTAAAGGATATACAACGAGAAACAACGTTTGACAACCTTTAAACAGTTTTAATAACTATCTCAAAAATTATCGCTCTGATGCAAACAACTGATGAGTTATCTACTTAAATATGATGAACAAAAAGACTTACGTATTTTAAACATGCTAACCTTTAGCCCGGTAAGCAAATTAAAAAAAAAACGCAATATGTAGGCTACACGAGAACGGAGACGTCGAGTAACCAAAACAAATGCGTTAAACAAATTCGTACACGTTATTTATCAATTTAACTCTAGAATTAAAGGATATACAACGAGAAACAACGTTTGACAACCTTTAAACAGTTTTAATAACTATCTCAAAAATTATCGCTCTGATGCAAACAACTGATGAGTTATCTACTTAAATTTGATGAACAAAATGACTTACGTATTTTAAACATGCTAACCTTTAGCCCGGTAAGCAAATTAAAAAAAAAACGCAATATGTAGGCTACACGAGAACGGAGACGTCAAGTAACCAAAACAAATGCGTTAAACAAATTCGTACACGTTATTTATCAATTTAACTCTAGAATTAAAGGATATACAACGAGAAACAACGTTTGACAACCTTTAAACAGTTTTAATAACTATCTCAAAAATTGTCGCTCTGATGCAAACAACTGATGAGTTATCTACTTAAATTTGATGAACAAAACGACTTACGTATTTTAAACATGCTAACCTTTAGCCCGGTAAGCAAATTAAAAAAAAAAACGCAATATGTAGGCTACACGAGAACGGAGACGTCAAGTAACCAAAACAAATGCGTTAAACAAATTCGTACACGTTATTTATCAATTTAACTCTAGAATTAAAGGATATACAACGAGAAACAACGTTTGACAACCTTTAAACAGTTTTAATAACTATCTCAAAAATTATCGCTCTGATGCAAACAACTGATGAGTTATCTACTTAAATTTGTTGAACAAAACGACTTACGTATTTTAAACATGCTAACTTTTAGCCCGGTAAGCAAATTTAAAAAAAAACGCAATATGTAGGCTACACGAGAACGGAGACGTCGAGTAACCAAAACAAATGCGTTAAACAAATTCGTACACGTTATTTATCAATTTAACTATAGAATTAAAGGATATACAACGAGAAACAACGTTTGACAACCTTTAAACAGTTTTAATAACTATCTCAAAAATTATCGCTCTGATGCAAACAACTGATGAGTTATCTACTTAAATATGATGAACAAAACGACTTACGTATTTTAAACTTGCTAACCTTTAGCCCGGTAAGCAAATTAAAAAAAAAAAACTCAATATGTAGGCTACACGAGAACGGAGACGTCGAGTAACCAAAACAAATGCGTTAAACAAATTCGTACACGTTATTTATCAATTTAACTCTAGAATTAAAGGATATACAACGAGAAACAACGTTTGACAACCTTTAAACTGTTTTAATAACTATCTCAAAAATTGTCGCTCTGATGCAAACAACTGATGAGTTATCTACTTAAATTTGATGAACAAAACGACTTACGTATTTTAAACATGCTAACCTTTAGCCCGGTAAGCAAATTTAAAAAAAAAACGCAATATGTAGGCTACACGAGAACGGAGACGTCGAGTAACCAAAACAAATGCGTTAAACAAATTCTTACACGTTATTTATCAATTTAACTCTAGAATTAAAGGATATACAACGAGAAACAACGTTTGACAACCTTTAAACAGTTTTAATAACTATCTCAAAAATTATCGCTCTGATGCAAACAACTGATGAGTTATCTACTTAAATATGATGAACAAAACGACTTACGTATTTTAAACATGCTAACCTTTAGCCCGGTAAGCAAATTTAAAAAAAAACGCAATATGTAGGCTACACGAGAACGGAGACGTCGAGTAACCAAAACAAATGCGTTAAACAAATTCGTACACGTTATTTATCAATTTAACTCTAGAATTAAAGGATATACAACGAGAAACAACGTTTGACAACCTTTAAACAGTTTTAATAACTATCTCAAAAATTATCGCTCTGATGCAAACAACTGATGAGTTATCTACTTAAATATGATGAACAAAACGACTTACGTATTTTAAACTTGCTAACCTTTAGCCCGGTAAGCAAATTAAAAAAAAAAACGCAATATGTAGGCTACACGAGAACGGAGACGTCGAGTAACCAAAACAAATGCGTTAAACAAATTCGTACACGTTATTTATCAATTTAACTCTAGAATTAAAGGATATACAACGAGAAACAACGTTTGACAACCTTTAAACAGTTTTAATAACTATCTCAAAAATTATCGCTCTGATGCAAACAACTGATGAGTTATCTACTTAAATTTGATGAACAAAACGACTTACGTATTTTAAACATGCTAACCTTTAGCCCGGTAAGCAAATTAAAAAAAAAACGCAATATGTAGGCTACACGAGAACGGAGACGTCGAGTAACCAAAATAAATGCGTTAAACAAATTCGTACACGTTATTTATCAATTTAACTCTAGAATTAAAGGATATACAACGAGAAACAACGTTTGACAACCTTTAAACAGTTTTAATAACTATCTCAAAAATTATCGCTCTGATGCAAACAACTGATGAGTTATCTACTTAAATATGATGAACAAAATGACTTACGTATTTTAAACATGCTAACCTTTAGCCCGGTAAGCAAATTAAAAAAAAAACGCAATATGTAGGCTACACGAGAACGGAGACGTCGAGTAACCAAAACAAATGCGTTAAACAAATTCGTACACGTTATTTATCAATTTAACTCTAGAATTAAAGGATATACAACGAGAAACAACGTTTGACAACCTTTAAACAGTTTTAATAACTATCTCAAAAATTATCGCTCTGATGCAAACAACTGATGAGTTATCTACTTAAATTTGATGAACAAAATGACTTACGTATTTTAAACATGCTAACCTTTAGCCCGGTAAGCAAATTAAAAAAAAAACGCAATATGTAGGCTACACGAGAACGGAGACGTCGAGTAACCAAAACAAATGCGTTAAACAAATTCGTACACGTTATTTATCAATTTAACTCTAGAATTAAAGGATATACAACGAGAAACAACGTTTGACAACCTTTAAACAGTTTTAATAACTATCTCAAAAATTGTCGCTCTGATGCAAACAACTGATGAATTATCTACTTAAATTTGATGAACAAAACGACTTACGTATTTTAAACATGCTAACCTTTAGCCCGGTAAGCAAATTAAAAAAAAAACGCAATATGTAGGCTACACGAGAACGGAGACGTCAAGTAACCAAAACAAATGCGTTAAACAAATTCGTACACGTTATTTATCAATTTAACTCTAGAATTAAAGGATATACAACGAGACACAACGTTTGACAACCTTTAAACAGTTTTAATAACTATCTCAAAAATTATCGCTCTGATGCAAACAACTGATGAGTTATCTACTTAAATTTGTTGAACAAAACGACTTACGTATTTTAAACATGCTAACTTTTAGCCCGGTAAGCAAATTTAAAAAAAAACGCAATATGTAGGCTACACGAGAACGGAGACGTCGAGTAACCAAAACAAATGCGTTAAACAAATTCGTACACGTTATTTATCAATTTAACTCTAGAATTAAAGGATATACAACGAGAAACAACGTTTGACAACCTTTAAACAGTTTTAATAACTATCTCAAAAATTATCGCTCTGATGCAAACAACTGATGAGTTATCTACTTAAATATGATGAACAAAACGACTTACGTATTTTAAACTTGCTAACCTTTAGCCCGGTAAGCAAATTAAAAAAAAAAACGCAATATGTAGGCTACACGAGAACGGAGACGTCGAGTAACCAAAACAAATGCGTTAAACAAATTCGTACACGTTATTTATCAATTTAACTCTAGAATTAAAGGATATACAACGAGAAACAACGTTTGACAACCTTTAAACAGTTTTAATAACTATCTCAAAAATTGTCGCTCTGATGCAAACAACTGATGAGTTATCTACTTAAATTTGATGAACAAAACGACTTACGTATTTTAAACATGCTAACCTTTAGCCCGGTAAGCAAATTTAAAAAAAAAACGCAATATGTAGGCTACACGAGAACGGAGACGTCGAGTAACCAAAACAAATGCGTTAAACAAATTCTTACACGTTATTTATCAATTTAACTCTAGAATTAAAGGATATACAACGAGAAACAACGTTTGACAACCTTTAAACAGTTTTAATAACTATCTCAAAAATTATCGCTCTGATGCAAACAACTGATGAGTTATCTACTTAAATATGATGAACAAAACGACTTACGTATTTTAAACATGCTAACCTTTAGCCCGGTAAGCAAATTTAAAAAAAACGCAATATGTAGGCTACACGAGAACGGAGACGTCGAGTAACCAAAACAAATGCGTTAAACAAATTCGTACACGTTATTTATCAATTTAACTCTAGAATTAAAGGATATACAACGAGAAACAACGTTTGACAACCTTTAAACAGTTTTAATAACTATCTCAAAAATTATCGCTCTGATGCAAACAACTGATGAGTTATCTACTTAAATTTGATGAACAAAACGACTTACGTATTTTAAACATGCTAACCTTTAGCCCGGTAAGCAAATTAAAAAAAAAACGCAATATGTAGGCTACACGAGAACGGAGACGTCGAGTAACCAAAACAAATGCGTTAAACAAATTCGTACACGTTATTTAACAATTTGCCTCTAGAATTAAAGGATATACAACGAGAAACAACGTTTGACAACCTTTAAACTGTTTTAATAACTATCTCAAAAATTATCGCTCTGATGCAAACAACTGATGAGTTATCTACTTAAATTTGATGAACAAAACGACTTACGTATTTTAAACATGCTAACCTTTAGCCCGGTAAGCAAATTAAAAAAAAAACGCAAAATGTAGGCTACACGAGAACGGAGACGTCGAGTAACCAAAACAAATGCGTTAAACAAATTCGTACACGTTATTTATCAATCTAACTCTAGAATTAAAGGATATACAACGAGAAACAACGTTTGACAACCTTTAAACAGTTTTAATAACTATCTCAAAAATTATCGCTCTGATGCAAACAACTGATGAGTTATCTACTTAAATTTGATGAACAAAACGACTTACGTATTTTAAACATGCTAACCTTTAGCCCGGTAAGCAAATTAAAAAAAAAACGCAATATGTAGGCTACACGAGAACGGAGACGTCGAGTAACAAAAACAAATGCGTTAAACAAATTCGTACACGTTATTTATCAATTTAGCTCTAGAATTAAAGGATATACAACGAGAAACAACGTTTGACAACCTTTAAACAGTTTTAATAACTATCTCAAAAATTATCGCTCTGATGCAAACAACTGATGAGTTATCTACTTAAATTTGTTGAACAAAACGACTTACGTATTTTAAACATGCTAACCTTTAGCCCGGTAAGCAAATTAAAAAAAAAACGCAATATGTAGGCTACACGAGAACGGAGACGTCGAGTAACCAAAACAAATGCGTTAAACAAATTCGTACACGTTATTTATCAATTTAACTCTAGAATTAAAGGATATACAACGAGAAACAACGTTTGACAACCTTTAAACAGTTTTAATAACTATCTCAAAAATTATCGCTCTGATGCAAACAACTGATGAGTTATCTACTTAAATATGATGAACAAAACGACTTACGTATTTTAAACATGCTAACCTTTAGCTCGGTAAGCAAATTAAAAAAAAAACGCAATATGTAGGCTACACGAGAACGGAGACGTCGAGTAACAAAAACAAATGCGTTAAACAAATTCGTACACGTTATTTATCAATTTAGCTCTAGAATTAAAGGATATACAACGAGAAACAACGTTTGACAACCTTTAAACAGTTTTAATAACTATCTCAAAAATTGTCGCTCTGATGCAAACAACTGATGAGTTATCTACTTAAATTTGATGAACAAAACGACTTACGTATTTTAAACATGCTAACCTTTAGCCCGGTAAGCAAATTAAAAAAAAAACGCAATATGTAGGCTACACGAGAACGGAGACGTCGAGTAACAAAAACAAATGCGTTAAACAAATTCGTACACGTTATTTATCAATTTAGCTCTAGAATTAAAGGATATACAACGAGAAACAACGTTTGACAACCTTTAAACAGTTTTAATAACTATCTCAAAAATTGTCGCTCTGATGCAAACAACTGATGAGTTATCTACTTAAATTTGATGAACAAAACGACTTACGTATTTTAAACATGCTAACCTTTAGCCCGGTAAGCAAATTAAAAAAAAAACGCAATATGTAGGCTACACGAGAACGGAGACGTCGAGTAACCAAAAAAAATGCGTTAAACAAATTCGTACACGTTATTTATCAATTTAACTCTAGAATTAAAGGATATACAACGAGAAACAACGTTTGACAACCTTTAAACAGTTTTAATAACTATCTCAAAAATTATCGCTCTGATGCAAACAACTGATGAGTTATCTACTTAAATATGATGAACAAAACGACTTACGTATTTTAAACATGCTAACCTTTAGCTCGGTAAGCAAATTAAAAAAAAAACGCAATATGTAGGCTACACGAGAACGGAGACGTCGAGTAACCAAAACAAATGCGTTAAACAAATTCGTACACGTTATTTATCAATTTAACTCTAGAATTAAAGGATATACAACGAGAAACAACGTTTGACAACCTTTAAACAGTTTTAATAACTATCTCAAAAATTATCGCTCTGATGCAAACAACTGATGAGTTATCTACTTAAATTTGATGAACAAAACGACTTACGTATTTTAAACATGCTAACCTTTAGCCCGGTAAGCAAATTAAAAAAAAAACGCAATATGTAGGCTACACGAGAACGGAGACGTCGAGTAACCAAAACAAATGCGCTAAACAAATTCGTACACGTTGTTTATCAATTTAACTCTAGAATTAAAGGATATACAACGAGAAAGAACGTTTGACAACCTTTAAACAGTTTTAATAACTATCTCAAAAATTATCGCTCTGATGCAAGCAACTGATGAGTTATCTACTTAAATATGATGAACAAAACGACTTACGTATTTTAAACATGCTAATCTTTAGCCCGGTAAGCAAATTAAAAAAAAAAAACGCAATATGTAGGCTACACGAGAACGGAGACGTCGAGTAACCAAAACAAATGCGTTAAACAAATTCGTACACGTTATTTATCAATTTAACTCTAGAATTAAAGGATATACAACGAGAAACAACGTTTGACAACCTTTAAACAGTTTTAGTAACTATCTCAAAAATTATCGCTCTGATGCAAACAACTGATGAGTTATCTACTTAAATATGATGAACAAAACGACTTACGTATTTTAAACATGCTAACCTTTAGCCCGGTAAGCAAATTAAAAAAAAAACGCAATATGTAGGCTACACGAGAACGGAGACGTCGAGTAACCAAAACAAATGCGTTAAACAAATTCGTACACGTTATTTATCAATTTAACTCTAGAATTAAAGGATATACAACGAGAAACAACGTTTGACAACCTTTAAACAATTTTAATAACTATCTCAAAAATTATCGCTCTGATGCAAACAACTGATGAGTTATCTACTTAAATTTGATGAACAAAACGACTTACGTATTTTAAACATGCTAACCTTTAGCCCGGTAAGCAAATTAAAAAAAAAACGCAATATGTAGGCTACACGAGAACGGAGACGTCGAGTAACCAAAACAAATGCGTTAAACAAATTCGTACACGTTATTTATCAATTTAACTCTAGAATTAAAGGATATACAACGAGAAACAACGTTTGACAACCTTTAAACAGTTTTAATAACTATCTCAAAAATTGTCGCTCTGATGCAAACAACTGATGAGTTATCTACTTAAATTTGTTGAACAAAACGACTTACGTATTTTAAACATGCTAACCTTTAGCCCGGTAAGCAAATTAAAAAAAAACGCAATATGTAGGCTACACGAGAACGGAGACGTCGAGTAACCAAAACAAATGCGTTAAACAAATTCGTACACGTTATTTATCAATTTAACTCTAGAATTAAAGGATATACAACGAGAAACAACGTTTGACAACCTTTAAACAGTTTTAATAACTATCTCAAAAATTGTCGCTCTGATGCAAACAACTGATGAGTTATCTACTTAAATTTGATGAACAAAACGACTTACGTATTTTAAACATGCTAACCTTTAGCCCGGTAAGCAAATTAAAAAAAAAAACGCAATATGTAGGCTACACGAGAACGGAGACGTCGAGTAACCAAAACAAATGCGTTAAACAAATTCGTACACGTTATTTATCAATTTAACTCTAGAATTAAAGGATATACAACGGGAAACAACGTTTGACAACCTTTAAACAGTTTTAATAACTATCTCAAAAATTGTCGCTCTGATGCAAACAACTGATGAGTTATCTACTTAAATTTGATGAACAAAGCGACTTACGTATTTTAAACATGCTAACCTTTAGCCCGGTAAGCAAATTAAAAAAAAAACGCAATATGTAGGCTACACGAGAACGGAGACGTCGAGTAACCAAAATAAATGCGTTAAACAAATTCGTACACGTTATTTATCAATTTAACTCTAGAATTAAAGGATATACAACGAGAAACAACGTTTGACAACCTTTAAACAGTTTTAATAACTATCTCAAAAATTATCGCTCTGATGCAAACAACTGATGAGTTATCTACTTAAATATGATGAACAAAAAGACTTACGTATTTTAAACATGCTAACCTTTAGCCCGGTAAGCAAATTAAAAAAAAAACGCAATATGTAGGCTACACGAGAACGGAGACGTCGAGTAACCAAAACAAATGCGTTAAACAAATTCGTACACGTTATTTATCAATTTAACTCTAGAATTAAAGGATATACAACGAGAAACAACGTTTGACAACCTTTAAACAGTTTTAATAACTATCTCAAAAATTATCGCTCTGATGCAAACAACTGATGAGTTATCTACTTAAATTTGATGAACAAAATGACTTATGTATTTTAAACATGCTAACCTTTAGCCCGGTAAGCAAATTAAAAAAAAAACGCAATATGTAGGCTACACGAGAACGGAGACGTCAAGTAACCAAAACAAATGCGTTAAACAAATTCGTACACGTTATTTATCAATTTATCTCTAGAATTAAAGGATATACAACGAGAAACAACGTTTGACAACCTTTAAACAGTTTTAATAACTATCTCAAAAATTGTCGCTCTGATGCAAACAACTGATGAGTTATCTACTTAAATTTGATGAACAAAACGACTTACGTATTTTAAACATGCTAACCTTTAGCCCGGTAAGCAAATTAAAAAAAAAAACGCAATATGTAGGCTACACGAGAACGGAGACGTCAAGTAACCAAAACAAATGCGTTAAACAAATTCGTACACGTTATTTATCAATTTAACTCTAGAATTAAAGGATATACAACGAGAAACAACGTTTGACAACCTTTAAACAGTTTTAATAACTATCTCAAAAATTATCGCTCTGATGCAAACAACTGATGAGTTATCTACTTAAATTTGTTGAACAAAACGACTTACGTATTTTAAACATGCTAACTTTTAGCCCGGTAAGCAAATTTAAAAAAAAACGCAATATGTAGGCTACACGAGAACGGAGACGTCGAGTAACCAAAACAAATGCGTTAAACAAATTCGTACACGTTATTTATCAATTTAACTATAGAATTAAAGGATATACAACGAGAAACAACGTTTGACAACCTTTAAACAGTTTTAATAACTATCTCAAAAATTATCGCTCTGATGCAAACAACTGATGAGTTATCTACTTAAATATGATGAACAAAACGACTTACGTATTTTAAACTTGCTAACCTTTAGCCCGGTAAGCAAATTAAAAAAAAAAACGCAATATGTAGGCTACACGAGAACGGAGACGTCGAGTAACCAAAACAAATGCGTTAAACAAATTCGTACACGTTATTTATCAATTTAACTCTAGAATTAAAGGATATACAACGAGAAACAACGTTTGACAACCTTTAAACAGTTTTAATAACTATCTCAAAAATTGTCGCTCTGATGCAAACAACTGATGAGTTATCTACTTAAATTTGATGAACAAAACGACTTACGTATTTTAAACATGCTAACCTTTAGCCCGGTAAGCAAATTTAAAAAAAAAACGCAATATGTAGGCTACACGAGAACGGAGACGTCGAGTAACCAAAACAAATGCGTTAAACAAATTCTTACACGTTATTTATCAATTTAACTCTAGAATTAAAGGATATACAACGAGAAACAACGTTTGACAACCTTTAAACAGTTTTAATAACTATCTCAAAAATTATCGCTCTGATGCAAACAACTGATGAGTTATCTACTTAAATATGATGAACAAAACGACTTACGTATTTTAAACATGCTAACCTTTAGCCCGGTAAGCAAATTTAAAAAAAAACGCAATATGTAGGCTACACGAGAACGGAGACGTCGAGTAACCAAAACAAATGCGTTAAACAAATTCGTACACGTTATTTATCAATTTAACTCTAGAATTAAAGGATATACAACGAGAAACAACGTTTGACAACCTTTAAACAGTTTTAATAACTATCTCAAAAATTATCGCTCTGATGCAAACAACTGATGAGTTATCTACTTAAATATGATGAACAAAACGACTTACGTATTTTAAACTTGCTAACCTTTAGCCCGGTAAGCAAATTAAAAAAAAAAACGCAATATGTAGGCTACACGAGAACGGAGACGTCGAGTAACCAAAACAAATGCGTTAAACAAATTCGTACACGTTATTTATCAATTTAACTCTAGAATTAAAGGATATACAACGAGAAACAACGTTTGACAACCTTTAAACAGTTTTAATAACTATCTCAAAAATTATCGCTCTGATGCAAACAACTGATGAGTTATCTACTTAAATTTGATGAACAAAACGACTTACGTATTTTAAACATGCTAACCTTTAGCCCGGTAAGCAAATTAAAAAAAAAACGCAATATGTAGGCTACACGAGAACGGAGACGTCGAGTAACCAAAATAAATGCGTTAAACAAATTCGTACACGTTATTTATCAATTTAACTCTAGAATTAAAGGATATACAACGAGAAACAACGTTTGACAACCTTTAAACAGTTTTAATAACTATCTCAAAAATTATCGCTCTGATGCAAACAACTGATGAGTTATCTACTTAAATATGATGAACAAAATGACTTACGTATTTTAAACATGCTAACCTTTAGCCCGGTAAGCAAATTAAAAAAAAAACGCAATATGTAGGCTACACGAGAACGGAGACGTCGAGTAACCAAAACAAATGCGTTAAACAAATTCGTACACGTTATTTATCAATTTAACTCTAGAATTAAAGGATATACAACGAGAAACAACGTTTGACAACCTTTAAACAGTTTTAATAACTATCTCAAAAATTATCGCTCTGATGCAAACAACTGATGAGTTATCTACTTAAATTTGATGAACAAAATGACTTACGTATTTTAATCATGCTAACCTTTAGCCCGGTAAGCAAATTAAAAAAAAAACGCAATATGTAGGCTACACGAGAACGGAGACGTCGAGTAACCAAAACAAATGCGTTAAACAAATTCGTACACGTTATTTATCAATTTAACTCTAGAATTAAAGGATATACAACGAGAAACAACGTTTGACAACCTTTAAACAGTTTTAATAACTATCTCAAAAATTGTCGCTCTGATGCAAACAACTGATGAATTATCTACTTAAATTTGATGAACAAAACGACTTACGTATTTTAAACATGCTAACCTTTAGCCCGGTAAGCAAATTAAAAAAAAAAACGCAATATGTAGGCTACACGAGAACGGAGACGTCAAGTAACCAAAACAAATGCGTTAAACAAATTCGTACACGTTATTTATCAATTTAACTCTAGAATTAAAGGATATACAACGAGAAACAACGTTTGACAACCTTTAAACAGTTTTAATAACTATCTCAAAAATTATCGCTCTGATGCAAACAACTGATGAGTTATCTACTTAAATTTGTTGAACAAAACGACTTACGTATTTTAAACATGCTAACTTTTAGCCCGGTAAGCAAATTTAAAAAAAAACGCAATATGTAGGCTACACGAGAACGGAGACGTCGAGTAACCAAAACAAATGCGTTAAACAAATTCGTACACGTTATTTATCAATTTAACTCTAGAATTAAAGGATATACAACGAGAAACAACGTTTGACAACCTTTAAACAGTTTTAATAACTATCTCAAAAATTATCGCTCTGATGCAAACAACTGATGAGTTATCTACTTAAATATGATGAACAAAACGACTTACGTATTTTAAACTTGCTAACCTTTAGCCCGGTAAGCAAATTAAAAAAAAAAACGCAATATGTAGGCTACACGAGAACGGAGACGTCGAGTAACCAAAACAAATGCGTTAAACAAATTCGTACACGTTATTTATCAATTTAACTCTAGAATTAAAGGATATACAACGAGAAACAACGTTTGACAACCTTTAAACAGTTTTAATAACTATCTCAAAAATTGTCGCTCTGATGCAAACAACTGATGAGTTATCTACTTAAATTTGATGAACAAAACGACTTACGTATTTTAAACATGCTAACCTTTAGCCCGGTAAGCAAATTTAAAAAAAAAACGCAATATGTAGGCTACACGAGAACGGAGACGTCGAGTAACCAAAACAAATGCGTTAAACAAATTCGTACACGTTATTTATCAATTTAACTCTAGAATTAAAGGATATACAACGAGAAACAACGTTTGACAACCTTTAAACAGTTTTAATAACTATCTCAAAAATTGTCGCTCTGATGCAAACAACTGATGAGTTATCTACTTAAATTTGATGAACAAAACGACTTACGTATTTTAAACATGCTAACCTTTAGCCCGGTAAGCAAATTTAAAAAAAAAACGCAATATGTAGGCTACACGAGAACGGAGACGTCGAGTAACCAAAACAAATGCGTTAAACAAATTCGTACACGTTATTTATCAATTTAACTCTAGAATTAAAGGATATACAACGAGAAACAACGTTTGACAACCTTTAAACAGTTTTAATAACTATCTCAAAAATTATCGCTCTGATGCAAACAACTGATGAGTTATCTACTTAAATTTGTTGAACAAAACGACTTACGTATTTTAAACATGCTAACTTTTAGCCCGGTAAGCAAATTTAAAAAAAAACGCAATATGTAGGCTACACGAGAACGGAGACGTCGAGTAACCAAAACAAATGCGTTAAACAAATTCGTTCACGTTATTTATCAATTTAACTCTAGAATTAAAGGATATACAACGAGAAACAACGTTTGACAACCTTTAAACAGTTTTAATAACTATCTCAAAAATTATCGCTCTGATGCAAACAACTGATGAGTTATCTACTTAAATATGATGAACAAAACGACTTACGTATTTTAAACTTGCTAACCTTTAGCCCGGTAAGCAAATTAAAAAAAAAAACGCAATATGTAGGCTACACGAGAACGGAGACGTCGAGTAACCAAAACAAATGCGTTAAACAAATTCGTACACGTTATTTATCAATTTAACTCTAGAATTAAAGGATATACAACGAGAAACAACGTTTGACAACCTTTAAACAGTTTTAATAACTATCTCAAAAATTGTCGCTCTGATGCAAACAACTGATGAGTTATCTACTTAAATTTGATGAACAAAACGACTTACGTATTTTAAACATGCTAACCTTTAGCCCGGTAAGCAAATTTAAAAAAAAAACGCAATATGTAGGCTACACGAGAACGGAGACGTCGAGTAACCAAAACAAATGCGTTAAACAAATTCTTACACGTTATTTATCAATTTAACTCTAGAATTAAAGGATATACAACGAGAAACAACGTTTGACAACCTTTAAACAGTTTTAATAACTATCTCAAAAATTATCGCTCTGATGCAAACAACTGATGAGTTATCTACTTAAATATGATGAACAAAACGACTTACGTATTTTAAACATGCTAACCTTTAGCCCGGTAAGCAAATTTAAAAAAAAACGCAATATGTAGGCTACACGAGAACGGAGACGTCGAGTAACCAAAACAAATGCGTTAAACAAATTCGTACACGTTATTTATCAATTTAACTCTAGAATTAAAGGATATACAACGAGAAACAACGTTTGACAACCTTTAAACAGTTTTAATAACTATCTCAAAAATTATCGCTCTGATGCAAACAACTGATGAGTTATCTACTTAAATATGATGAACAAAACGACTTACGTATTTTAAACTTGCTAACCTTTAGCCCGGTAAGCAAATTAAAAAAAAAAACGCAATATGTAGGCTACACGAGAACGGAGACGTCGAGTAACCAAAACAAATGCGTTAAACAAATTCGTACACGTTATTTATCAATTTAACTCTAGAATTAAAGGATATACAACGAGAAACAACGTTTGACAACCTTTAAACAGTTTTAATAACTATCTCAAAAATTATCGCTCTGATGCAAACAACTGATGAGTTATCTACTTAAATTTGATGAACAAAACGACTTACGTATTTTAAACATGCTAACCTTTAGCCCGGTAAGCAAATTAAAAAAAAAACGCAATATGTAGGCTACACGAGAACGGAGACGTCGAGTAACCAAAATAAATGCGTTAAACAAATTCGTACACGTTATTTATCAATTTAACTCTAGAATTAAAGGATATACAACGAGAAACAACGTTTGACAACCTTTAAACAGTTTTAATAACTATCTCAAAAATTATCGCTCTGATGCAAACAACTGATGAGTTATCTACTTAAATATGATGAACAAAATGACTTACGTATTTTAAACATGCTAACCTTTAGCCCGGTAAGCAAATTAAAAAAAAAACGCAATATGTAGGCTACACGAGAACGGAGACGTCGAGTAACCAAAACAAATGCGTTAAACAAATTCGTACACGTTATTTATCAATTTAACTCTAGAATTAAAGGATATACAACGAGAAACAACGTTTGACAACCTTTAAACAGTTTTAATAACTATCTCAAAAATTATCGCTCTGATGCAAACAACTGATGAGTTATCTACTTAAATTTGATGAACAAAATGACTTACGTATTTTAAACATGCTAACCTTTAGCCCGGTAAGCAAATTAAAAAAAAAACGCAATATGTAGGCTACACGAGAACGGAGACGTCGAGTAACCAAAACAAATGCGTTAAACAAATTCGTACACGTTATTTATCAATTTAACTCTAGAATTAAAGGATATACAACGAGAAACAACGTTTGACAACCTTTAAACAGTTTTAATAACTATCTCAAAAATTGTCGCTCTGATGCAAACAACTGATGAATTATCTACTTAAATTTGATGAACAAAACGACTTACGTATTTTAAACATGCTAACCTTTAGCCCGGTAAGCAAATTAAAAAAAAAACGCAATATGTAGGCTACACGAGAACGGAGACGTCAAGTAACCAAAACAAATGCGTTAAACAAATTCGTACACGTTATTTATCAATTTAACTCTAGAATTAAAGGATATACAACGAGAAACAACGTTTGACAACCTTTAAACAGTTTTAATAACTATCTCAAAAATTATCACTCTGATGCAAACAACTGATGAGTTATCTACTTAAATTTGTTGAACAAAACGACTTACGTATTTTAAACATGCTAACTTTTAGCCCGGTAAGCAAATTTAAAAAAAAACGCAATATGTAGGCTACACGAGAACGGAGACGTCGAGTAACCAAAACAAATGCGTTAAACAAATTCGTACACGTTATTTATCAATTTAACTCTAGAATTAAAGGATATACAACGAGAAACAACGTTTGACAACCTTTAAACAGTTTTAATAACTATCTCAAAAATTATCGCTCTGATGCAAACAACTGATGAGTTATCTACTTAAATATGATGAACAAAACGACTTACGTATTTTAAACTTGCTAACCTTTAGCCCGGTAAGCAAATTAAAAAAAAAACGCAATATGTAGGCTACACGAGAACGGAGACGTCGAGTAACCAAAACAAATGCGTTAAACAAATTCGTACACGTTATTTATCAATTTAACTCTAGAATTAAAGGATATACAACGAGAAACAACGTTTGACAACCTTTAAACAGTTTTAATAACTATCTCAAAAATTGTCGCTCTGATGCAAACAACTGATGAGTTATCTACTTAAATTTGATGAACAAAACGACTTACGTATTTTAAACATGCTAACCTTTAGCCCGGTAAGCAAATTTAAAAAAAAAACGCAATATGTAGGCTACACGAGAACGGAGACGTCGAGTAACCAAAACAAATGCGTTAAACAAATTCTTACACGTTATTTATCAATTTAACTCTAGAATTAAAGGATATACAATGAGAAACAACGTTTGACAACCTTTAAACAGTTTTAATAACTATCTCAAAAATTATCGCTCTGATGCAAACAACTGATGAGTTATCTACTTAAATATGATGAACAAAACGACTTACGTATTTTAAACATGCTAACCTTTAGCCCGGTAAGCAAATTTAAAAAAAACGCAATATGTAGGCTACACGAGAACGGAGACGTCGAGTAACCAAAACAAATGCGTTAAACAAATTCGTACACGTTATTTATCAATTTAACTCTAGAATTAAAGGATATACAACGAGAAACAACGTTTGACAACCTTTAAACAGTTTTAATAATTATCTCAAAAATTATCGCTCTGATGCAAACAACTGATGAGTTATCTACTTAAATTTGATGAACAAAACGACTTACGTATTTTAAACATGCTAACCTTTAGCCCGGTAAGCAAATTAAAAAAAAAAACGCAATATGTAGGCTACACGAGAACGGAGACGTCGAGTAACCAAAACAAATGCGTTAAACAAATTCGTACACGTTATTTAACAATTTGCCTCTAGAATTAAAGGATATACAACGAGAAACAACGTTTGACAACCTTTAAACAGTTTTAATAACTATCTCAAAAATTATCGCTCTGATGCAAACAACTGATGAGTTATCTACTTAAATTTGATGAACAAAACGACTTACGTATTTTAAACATGCTAACCTTTAGCCCGGTAAGCAAATTAAAAAAAAAACGCAAAATGTAGGCTACACGAGAACGGAGACGTCGAGTAACCAAAACAAATGCGTTAAACAAATTCGTACACGTTATTTATCAATCTAACTCTAGAATTAAAGGATATACAACGAGAAACAACGTTTGACAACCTTTAAACAGTTTTAATAACTATCTCAAAAATTATCGCTCTGATGCAAACAACTGATGAGTTATCTACTTAAATTTGATGAACAAAACGACTTACGTATTTTAAACATGCTAACCTTTAGCCCGGTAAGCAAATTAAAAAAAAAACGCAATATGTAGGCTACACGAGAACGGAGACGTCGAGTAACAAAAACAAATGCGTTAAACAAATTCGTACACGTTATTTATCAATTTAGCTCTAGAATTAAAGGATATACAACGAGAAACAACGTTTGACAACCTTTAAACAGTTTTAATAACTATCTCAAAAATTATCGCTCTGATGCAAACAACTGATGAGTTATCTACTTAAATTTGTTGAACAAAACGACTTACGTATTTTAAACATGCTAACCTTTAGCCCGGTAAGCAAATTAAAAAAAAAACGCAATATGTAGGCTACACGAGAACGGAGACGTCGAGTAACCAAAACAAATGCGTTAAACAAATTCGTACACGTTATTTATCAATTTAACTCTAGAATTAAAGGATATACAACGAGAAACAACGTTTGACAACCTTTAAACAGTTTTAATAACTATCTCAAAAATTATCGCTCTGATGCAAACAACTGATGAGTTATCTACTTAAATATGATGAACAAAACGACTTACGTATTTTAAACATGCTAACCTTTAGCTCGGTAAGCAAATTAAAAAAAAAACGCAATATGTAGGCTACACGAGAACGGAGACGTCGAGTAACAAAAACAAATGCGTTAAACAAATTCGTACACGTTATTTATCAATTTAGCTCTAGAATTAAAGGATATACAACGAGAAACAACGTTTGACAACCTTTAAACAGTTTTAATAACTATCTCAAAAATTGTCGCTCTGATGCAAACAACTGATGAGTTATCTACTTAAATTTGATGAACAAAACGACTTACGTATTTTAAACATGCTAACCTTTAGCTCGGTAAGCAAATTAAAAAAAAAACGCAATATGTAGGCTACACGAGAACGGAGACGTCGAGTAACAAAAACAAATGCGTTAAACAAATTCGTACACGTTATTTATCAATTTAGCTCTAGAATTAAAGGATATACAACGAGAAACAACGTTTGACAACCTTTAAACAGTTTTAATAACTATCTCAAAAATTGTCGCTCTGATGCAAACAACTGATGAGTTATCTACTTAAATTTGATGAACAAAACGACTTACGTATTTTAAACATGCTAACCTTTAGCCCGGTAAGCAAATTAAAAAAAAAACGCAATATGTAGGCTACACGAGAACGGAGACGTCGAGTAACCAAAACAAATGCGTTAAACAAATTCGTACACGTTATTTATCAATTTAACTCTAGAATTAAAGGATATACAACGAGAAACAACGTTTGACAACCTTTAAACAGTTTTAATAACTATCTCAAAAATTATCGCTCTGATGCAAACAACTGATGAGTTATCTACTTAAATATGATGAACAAAACGACTTACGTATTTTAAACATGCTAACCTTTAGCTCGGTAAGCAAATTAAAAAAAAAACGCAATATGTAGGCTACACGAGAACGGAGACGTCGAGTAACCAAAACAAATGCGTTAAACAAATTCGTACACGTTATTTATCAATTTAACTCTAGAATTAAAGGATATACAACGAGAAACAACGTTTGACAACCTTTAAACAGTTTTAATAACTATCTCAAAAATTATCGCTCTGATGCAAACAACTGATGAGTTATCTACTTAAATTTGATGAACAAAACGACTTACGTATTTTAAACATGCTAACCTTTAGCCCGGTAAGCAAATTAAAAAAAAAACGCAATATGTAGGCTACACGAGAAAGGAGACGTCGAGTAACCAAAACAAATGCGCTAAACAAATTCGTACACGTTATTTATGAATTTAACTCTAGAATTAAAGGATATACAACGAGAAAGAACGTTTGACAACCTTTAAACAGTTTTAATAACTATCTCAAAAATTATCGCTCTGATGCAAGCAACTGATGAGTTATCTACTTAAATATGATGAACAAAACGACTTACGTATTTTAAACATGCTAATCTTTAGCCCGGTAAGCAAATTAAAAAAAAAAAACGCAATATGTAGGCTACACGAGAACGGAGACATCGAGTAACCAAAACAAATGCGTTAAACAAATTCGTACACGTTATTTATCAATTTAACTCTAGAATTAAAGGATATACAACGAGAAACAACGTTTGACAACCTTTAAACAGTTTTAGTAACTATCTCAAAAATTATCGCTCTGATGCAAACAACTGATGAGTTATCTACTTAAATATGATGAACAAAACGACTTACGTATTTTAAACATGCTAACCTTTAGCCCGGTAAGCAAATTAAAAAAAAAAACGCAATATGTAGGCTACACGAGAACGGAGACGTCGAGTAACCAAAACAAATGCGTTAAACAAATTCGTACACGTTATTTATCAATTTAACTCTAGAATTAAAGGATATACAACGAGAAACAACGTTTGACAACCTTTAAACAATTTTAATAACTATCTCAAAAATTATCGCTCTGATGCAAACAACTGATGAGTTATCTACTTAAATTTGATGAACAAAACGACTTACGTATTTTAAACATGCTAACCTTTAGCCCGGTAAGCAAATTAAAAAAAAAAACGCAATATGTAGGCTACACGAGAACGGAGACGTCGAGTAACCAAAACAAATGCGTTAAACAAATTCGTACACGTTATTTATCAATTTAACTCTAGAATTAAAGGATATACAACGAGAAACAACGTTTGACAACCTTTAAATAGTTTTAATAACTATCTCAAAAATTGTCGCTCTGATGCAAACAACTGATGAGTTATCTACTTAAATTTGTTGAACAAAACGACTTACGTATTTTAAACATGCTAACCTTTAGCCCGGTAAGCAAATTAAAAAAAAACGCAATATGTAGGCTACACGAGAACGGAGACGTCGAGTAACCAAAACAAATGCGTTAAACAAATTCGTACACGATATTTATCAATTTAACTCTAGAATTAAAGGATATACAACGAGAAACAACGTTTGACAACCTTTAAACAGTTTTAATAACTATCTCAAAAATTGTCGCTCTGATGCAAACAACTGATGAGTTATCTACTTAAATTTGATGAACAAAACGACTTACGTATTTTAAACATGCTAACCTTTAGCCCGGTAAGCAAATTAAAAAAAAAACGCAATATGTAGGCTACACGAGAACGGAGACGTCGAGTAACCAAAACAAATGCGTTAAACAAATTCGTACACGTTATTTATCAATTTAACTCTAGAATTAAAGGATATACAACGAGAAACAACGTTTGACAACCTTTAACCCGTTTTAATAACTATCTCAAAAATTATCGCTCTGATGCAAACAACTGATGAGTTATCTACTTAAATATGATGAACAAAACGACTTACGTATTTTAAACATGCTAACCTTTAGCCCGGTAAGCAAATTAAAAAAAAAACGCAATATGTAGGCTACACGAGAACGGAGACGTCGAGTAACCAAAACAAATGCGTTAAACAAATTCGTACACGTTATTTATCAATTTAACTCTAGAATTAAAGGATATACAACGAGAAACAACGTTTGACAACCTTTAAACAGTTTTAATAACTATCTCAAAAATTATCGCTCTGATGCAAACAACTGATGAGTTATCTACTTAAATTTGATGAACAAAATGACTTACGTATTTTAAACATGCTAACCTTTAGCCCGGTAAGCAAATTAAAAAAAAACGCAATATGTAGGCTACACGAGAACGGAGACGTCGAGTAACCAAAACAAATGCGTTAAACAAATTCGTACACGTTATTTATAAATTTAACTCTAGACTTAAAGGATATACAACGAGAAACAACGTTTGACAACCTTTAAACAGTTTTAATAACTATCTCAAAAATTGTCGCTCTGATGCAAACAACTGATGAGTTATCTACTTAAATTTGATGAACAAAACGACTTACGTATTTTAAACATGCTAACCTTTAGCCCGGTAAGCAAATTAAAAAAAAAACGCAATATGTAGGCTACACGAGAACGGAGACGTCGAGTAACCAAAACAAATGCGTTAAACAAATTCGTACACGTTATTTATCAATTTAACTCTAGAATTAAAGGATATACAACGAGAAACAACGTTTGACAACCTTTAAACAGTTTTAAGAACTATCTCAAAAATTATCGCTCTGATGCAAACAACTGATGAGTTATCTACTTAAATTTGTTGAACAAAACGACTTACGTATTTTAAACATGCTAACTTTTAGCCCGGTAAGCAAATTAAAAAAAAAACGCAATATGTAGGCTACACGAGAACGGAGACGTCGAGTAACCAAAACAAATGCGTTAAACAAATTCGTACACGTTATTTATCAATTTAACTCTAGAATTAAAGGATATACAACGAGAAACAACGTTTGACAACCTTTAAACAGTTTTAATAACTATCTCAAAAATTATCGCTCTGATGCAAACAACTGATGAGTTATCTACTTAAATATGATGAACAAAACGACTTACGTATTTTAAACATGCTAACCTTTAGCCCGGTAAGCAAATTAAAAAAAAAAACGCAATATGTAGGCTACACGAGAACGGAGACGTCGAGTAACCAAAACAAATGCGTTAAACAAATTCGTACACGTTATTTATCAATTTAACTCTAGAATTAAAGGATATACAACGAGAAACAACGTTTGACAACCTTTAAACAGTTTTAATAACTATCTCAAAAATTGTCGCTCTGATGCAAACAACTGATGAGTTATCTACTTAAATTTGATGAACAAAACGACTTACGTATTTTAAACATGCTAACCTTTAGCGCGGTAAGCAAATTAAAAAAAAAAACGCAATATGTAGGCTACACGAGAACGGAGACGTCGAGTAACCAAAACAAATGCGTTAAACAAATTCGTACACGTTATTTATCAATTTAACTCTAGAATTAAAGGATATACAACAAGAAACAACGTTTGACAACCTTTAAACAGTTTTAATAACTATCTCAAAAATTATCGCTCTGATGCAAACAACTGAAGAGTTATCTACTTAAATATGATGAACAAAACGACTTACGTATTTTAAACATGCTAACCTTTAGCCCGGGAAGCAAATTTAAAAAAAAACGCAATATGTAGGCTACACGAGAACGGAGACGTCGAGTAACCAAAACAAATGCGTTAAACAAATTCGTACACGTTATTTATCAATTTAACTCTAGAATTAAAGGATATACAACGAGAAACAACGTTTGACAACCTTTAAACAGTTTTAATAACTATCTCAAAAATTATCGCTCTGATGCAAACAACTGATGAGTTATCTACTTAAATTTGATGAACAAAACGACTTACGTATTTTAAACATGCTAACCTTTAGCCCGGTAAGCAAATTAAAAAAAAAACGCAATATGTAGGCTACACGAGAACGGAGACGTCGAGTAACCAAAACAAATGCGTTAAACAAATTCGTACACGTTATTTATCAATCTAACTCTAGAATTAAAGGATATACAACGAGAAACAACGTTTGACAACCTTTGAACAGTTTTAATAACTATCTCAAAAATTATCGCTCTGATGCAAACAACTGATGAGTTATCTACTTAAATTTGATGAACAAAACGACTTACGTATTTTAAACATGCTAACCTTTAGCCCGGTAAGCAAATTAAAAAAAAAAACGCAATATGTAGGCTACACGAGAACGGAGACGTCGAGTAACAAAAACAAATGCGTTAAACAAATTCGTACACGTTATTTATCAATTTAGCTCTAGAATTAAAGGATATACAACGAGAAACAACGTTTGACAACCTTTAAACAGTTTTAATAACTATCTCAAAAATTATCGCTCTGATGCAAACAACTGATGAGTTATCTACTTAAATTTGATGAACAAAACGACTTACGTATTTTAAACATGCTAACCTTTAGCCCGGTAAGCAAATTAAAAAAAAAACGCAATATGTAGGCTACACGAGAACGGAGACGTCGAGTAACCAAAACAAATGCGTTAAACAAATTCGTACACGTTATTTATCAATTTAACTCTAGAATTAAAGGATATACAACGAGAAACAACGTTTGACAACCTTTAAACAGTTTTAATAACTATCTCAAAAATTATCGCTCTGATGCAAACAACTGATGAGTTATCTACTTAAATTTGTTGAACAAAACGACTTACGTATTTTAAACATGCTAACCTTTAGCCCGGTAAGCAAATTAAAAAAAAAACGCAATATGTAGGCTACACGAGAACGGAGACGTCGAGTAACCAAAACAAATGCGTTAAACAAATTCGTACACGTTATTTATCAATTTAACTCTAGAATTAAAGGATATACAACGAGAAACAACGTTTGACAACCTTTAAACAGTTTTAATAACTATCTCAAAAATTATCGCTCTGATGCAAACAACTGATGAGTTATCTACTTAAATATGATGAACAAAACGACTTACGTATTTTAAACATGCTAACCTTTAGCCCGGTAAGCAAATTAAAAAAAAACGCAATATGTAGGCTACACGAGAACGGAGACGTCGAGTAACCAAAACAAATGCGTTAAACTAATTCGTACACGTTATTTATCAATTTAACTCTAGAATTAAAGGATATACAACGAGAAACAACGTTTGACAACCTTTAAACAGTTTTAATAACTATCTCAAAAATTGTCGCTCTGATGCAAACAACTGATGAGTTATCTACTTAAATTTGATGAACAAAACGACTTACGTATTTTAAACATGCTAACCTTTAGCCCGGTAAGCAAATAAAAAAAAAAAACGCAATATGTAGGCTACACGAGAACGGAGACGTCGAGTAACCAAAACAAATGCGTTAAACAAATTCGTACACGTTATTTATCAATTTAACTCTAGAATTAAAGGATATACAACGAGAAACAACGTTTGACAACCTTTAAACAGTTTTAATAACTATCTCAAAAATTATCGCTCTGATGCAAACAACTGATGAGTTATCTACTTAAATATGATGAACAAAACGACTTACGTATTTTAAACATGCTAACCTTTAGCCCGGTAAGCAAATTAAAAAAAAAACGCAATATGTAGGCTACACGAGAACGGAGACGTCGAGTAACCAAAACAAATGCGTTAAACAAATTCGTACACGTTATTTATCAATTTAACTCTAGAATTAAAGGATATACAACGAGAAACAACGTTTGACAACCTTTAAACAGTTTTAATAACTATCTCAAAAATTATCGCTCTGATGCAAACAACTGATGAGTTATCTACTTAAATTTGATGAACAAAACGACTTACGTATTTTAAACATGCTAACCTTTAGCCCGGTAAGCAAATTAAAAAAAAACGCAATATGTAGGCTACACGAGAACGGAGACGTCGAGTAACCAAAACAAATGCGTTAAACAAATTCGTACACGTTATTTATCAATTTAACTCTAGAATTAAAGGATATACAACGAGAAACAGCGTTTGACAACCTTTAAACAGTTTTAATAACTATCTCAAAAATTATCGCTCTGATGCAAACAACTGATGAGTTATCTACTTAAATATGATGAACAAAACGACTTACGTATTTTAAACATGCTAACCTTTAGCCCGGTAAGCAAATTAAAAAAAAACGCAATATGTAGGCTACACGAGAACGGAGACGTCGAGTAACCAAAACAAATGCGTTAAACAAATTCGTACACGTTATTTATCAATTTAACTCTAGAATTAAAGGATATACAACGAGAAACAACGTTTGACAACCTTTAAACAGTTTTAATAACTATCTCAAAAATTATCGCTCTGATGCAAACAACTGATGAGTTATCTACTTAAATATGATGAACAAAACGACTTACGTATTTTAAACATGCTAACCTTTAGCCCGGTAAGCAAATTAAAAAAAAAACGCAATATGTAGGCTACACGAGAACGGAGACGTCGAGTAACCAAAACAAATGCGTTAAACAAATTCGTACACGTTATTTATCAATTTAACTCTAGAATTAAAGGATATACAACGAGAAACAACGTTTGACAACCTTTAAACAGTTTTAATAACTATCTCAAAAATTATCGCTCTGATGCAAACAACTGATGAGTTATCTACTTAAATTTGATGAACAAAACGACTTACGTATTTTAAACATGCTAACCTTTAGCCCGGTAAGCAAATTAAAAAAAAAACTCAATATGTAGGCTACACGAGAACGGAGACGTCGAGTAACCAAAACAAATGCGTTAAACAAATTCGTACACGTTATTTATCAATTTAACTCTAGAATTAAAGGATATACAACGAGAAACAACGTTTGACAACCTTTAAACAGTTTTAATAACTATCTCAAAAATTATCGCTCTGATGCAAACAACTGATGAGTTATCTACTTAAATATGATGAACAAAACGACTTACGTATTTTAAACATGCTAACCTTTAGCCCGGTAAGCAAATTAAAAAAAAAACGCAATATGTAGGCTACACGAGAACGGAGACGTCGAGTAACCAAAACAAATGCGTTAAACAAATTCGTACACGTTATTTATCAATTTAACTCTAGAATTAAAGGATATACAACGAGAAACAACGTTTGACAACCTTTAAACAGTTTTAATAACTATCTCAAAAATTATCGCTCTGATGCAAACAACTGATGAGTTATCTACTTAAATATGATGAACAAAACGACTTACGTATTTTAAACATGCTAACCTTTAGCCCGGTAAGCAAATTAAAAAAAAAACGCAATATGTAGGCTACACGAGAACGGAGACGTCGAGTAACCAAAACAAATGCGTTAAACAAATTCTTACACGTTATTTATCAATTTAACTCTAGAATTAAAGGATATACAACGAGAAACAACGTTTGACAACCTTTAAACAGTTTTAATAACTATCTCAAAAATTATCGCTCTGATGCAAACAACTGATGAGTTATCTACTTAAATATGATGAACAAAACGACTTACGTATTTTAAGCATGCTAACCTTTAGCCCGGTAAGCAAATTAAAAAAAAAACGCAATATGTAGGCTACACGAGAACGGAGACGTCGAGTAACCAAAACAAATGCGTTAAACAAATTCGTACACGTTGTTTATCAATTTAACTCTAGAATTAAAGGATATACAACGAGAAACAACGTTTGACAACTTTTAAACAGTTTTAATAACTATCTCAAAAATTATCGCTCTGATGCAAACAACTGATGAGTTATCTACTTAAATTTGATGAACAAAACGACTTACGTATTTTAGACATGCTAACCTTTAGCCCGGTAAGCAAATTAAAAAAAAAACGCAATATGTAGGCTACACGAGAACGGAGACGTCGAGTAACCAAAACAAATGCGTTAAACAAATTCGTACACGTTATTTATCAATTTAACTCTAGAATTAAAGGATATACAACGAGAAACAACGTTTGACAACCTTTAAACAGTTTTAATAACTATCTCAAAAATTATCGCTCTGATGCAAACAACTGATGAGTTATCTACTTAAATTTGTTGAACAAAACGACTTACGTATTTTAAACATGCTAACCTTTAGCCCGGTAAGCAAATTAAAAAAAAAGCAATATGTAGGCTACACGAGAACGGAGACGTCGAGTAACCAAAACAAATGCGTTAAACAAATTCGTACACGTTATTTATCAATTTAACTCTAGAATTAAAGGATATACAACGAGAAACAACGTTTGACAACCTTTAAACAGTTTTAATAACTATCTCAAAAATTATCGCTCTGATACAAACAACTGATGAGTTATCTACTTAAATATGATGAACAAAACGACTTACGTATTTTAAACATGCTAACCTTTAGCCCGGTAAGCAAATTAAAAAAAAAACGCAATATGTAGGCTACACGAGAACGGAGACGTCGAGTAACCAAAAAAATGCGTTAAACAAATTCGTACACGTTATTTATCAATTTAACTCTAGAATTAAAGGATATACAACGAGAAACAACGTTTGACAACCTTTAAACAGTTTTAATAACTATCTCAAAAATTATCGCTCTGATGCAAACAACTGATGAGATATCTACTTAAATATGATGAACAAAACGACTTACGTATTTTAAACATGCTAACCTTTAGCCCGGTAGGCAAATTAAAAAAAAAACGCAATATGTAGGCTACACGAGAACGGAGACGTCGAGTAACCAAAACAAATGCGTTAAACAAATTCTTACACGTTATTTATCAATTTAACTCTAGAATTAAAGGATATACAACGAGAAACAACGTTTGACAACCTTTAAACAGTTTTAATAACTATCTCAAAAATTATCGCTCTGATGCAAACAACTGATGAGTTATCTACTTAAATTTGATGAACAAAACGACTTACGTATTTTAAACATGCTAACCTTTAGCCCGGTAAGCAAATTAAAAAAAAAAAACGCAATATGTAGGCTACACGAGAACGGAGACGTCGAGTAACCAAAACAAATGCGTTAAACAAATTCGTACACGTTATTTATCAATTTAACTCTAGAATTAAAGGATATACAACGAGAAAAACGTTTGACAACCTTTAAACAGTTTTAATAACTATCTCAAAAATTATCGCTCTGATGCAAACAACTGATGAGTTATCTACTTAAATATGATGAACAAAACGACTTACGTATTTTAAACATGCTAACCTTTAGCCCGGTAAGCAAATTAAAAAAAAAACGCAATATGTAGACTACACGAGAACGGAGACGTCGAGTAACCAAAACAAATGCGTTAAACAAATTCGTACACGTTATTTATCAATTTAACTCTAGAATTAAAGGATATACAACGAGAAACAACGTTTGACAACCTTTAAACAGTTTTAATAACTATCTCAAAAATTATCGCTCTGATGCAAACAACTGATGAGTTATCTACTTAAATATGATGAACAAAACGACTTACGTATTTTAAACATGCTAACCTTTAGCCCGGTAAGCAAATTAAAAAAAAAAACGCAATATGTAGGCTACACGAGAACGGAGACGTCGAGTAACCAAAACAAATGCGTTAAACAAATTCTTACACGTTATTTATCAATTTAACTCTAGAATTAAAGGATATACAACGAGAAACAACGTTTGACAACCTTTAACAGTTTTAATAACTATCTCAAAAATTATCGCTCTGATGCAAACAACTGATGAGTTATCTACTTAAATATGATGAACAAAACGACTTACGTATTTTAAGCATGCTAACCTTTAGCCCGGTAAGCAAATTAAAAAAAAAACGCAATATGTAGGCTACACGAGAACGGAGACGTCGAGTAACCAAAACAAATGCGTTAAACAAATTCGTACACGTTATTTATCAATTTAACTCTAGAATTAAAGGATATACAACGAGAAACAACGTTTGACAACCTTTAAACAGTTTTAATAACTATCTCAAAAATTATCGCTCTGATGCAAACAACTGATGAGTTATCTACTTAAATATGATGAACAAAACGACTTACGTATTTTAAACATGCTAACCTTTAGCCCGGTAAGCAAATTAAAAAAAAAACGCAATATGTAAGCTACACGATAACGGAGACGTCGAGTAACCAAAACAAATGCGATAAACAAATTCTTACACGTTATTTATCAATTTAACTCTAGAATTAAAGGATATACAACGAGAAACAACGTTTGACAACCTTTAAACAGTTTTAATAACTATCTCAAAAATTATCGTTCTGATGCAAACAACTGATGAGTTATCTACTTAAATATGATGAACAAAACGACTTACGTATTTTAAGCATGCTAACCTTTAGCCCGGTAAGCAAATTAAAAAAAAAACGCAATATGTAGGCTACACGAGAACGGAGACGTCGAGTAACCAAAAAAATGCGTTAAACAAATTCGTACACGTTATCTATCAATTTAACTCTAGAATTAAAGGATATACAACGAGAAACAACGTTTGACAACCTTTAAACAGTTTTAATAACTATCTCAAAAATTATCGCTCTGATGTAAACAACTGATGAGTTATCTACTTAAATTTGATGAACAAAACGACTTACGTATTTTAAACATGCTAACCTTTAGCCCGGTAAGCAAATTAAAAAAAAAACGCAATATGTAGGCTACACGAGAACGGAGACGTCGAGTAACCAAAACAAATGCGTTAAACAAATTCGTACACGTTATTTATCTATTTAACTCTAGAATTAAAGGATATACAACGAGAAACAACGTTTGACAACTTTTAAACAGTTTTAATAACTATCTCAAAAATTATCGCTCTGATGCAAACAACTGATGAGTTATCTACTTAAATATGATGAACAAAACGACTTACGTATTTTAAACATGCTAACCTTTAGCCCGGTAAGCAAATTAAAAAAAAAAACGCAATATGTAGGCTACACGAGAACGGAGACGTCGAGTAACCAAAACAAATGCGTTAAACAAATTCGTACACGTTATTTATCAATTTAACTCTAGAATTAAAGGATATACAACGAGAAACAACGTTTGACAACCTTTAAACAGTTTTAATAACTATCTCAAAAATTATTGCTCTGATGCAAACAACTGATGAGTTATCTACTTAAATATGATGAACAAAACGACTTACATATTTTAAACTTGCTAACCTTTAGCCCGGTAAGCAAATTAAAAAAAAAACGCAATATGTAGGCTACACGAGAACGGAGACGTCGAGTAACCAAAACAAATGCGTTAAACAAATTCTTACACGTTATTTATCAATTTAACTCTAGAATTAAAGGATATACAACGAGAAACAACGTTTGACAACCTTTAAACAGTTTTAATAACTATCTCAAAAATTATCGCTCTGATGCAAACAACTGATGAGTTATCTACTTAAATATGATGAACAAAACGACTTACGTATTTTAAGCATGCTAACCTTTAGCCCGGTAAGCAAATTAAAAAAAAAAACGCAATATGTAGGCTACACGAGAACGGAGACGTCGAGTAACCAAAACAAATGCGTTAAACAAATTCGTACACGTTATTTATCAATTTAACTCTAGAATTAAAGGATATACAACGAGAAACAACGTTTGACAACCTTTAAACAGTTTTAATAACTATCTCAAAAATTATCGCTCTGATGCAAACAACTGATGAGTTATCTACTTAAATTTGATGAACAAAACGACTTACGTATTTTAAACATGCTAACCTTTAGCCCGGTAAGCAAATTAAAAAAAAAACGCAATATGTAGGCTACACGAGAACGGAGACGTCGAGTAACCAAAACAAATGCGTTAAACAAATTCGTACACGTTATTTATCAATTTAACTCTAGAATTAAAGGATATACAACGAGAAACAACGTTTGACAACCTTTAAACAGTTTTAATAACTATCTCAAAAATTATCGCTCTGATGCAAACAACTGATGAGTTATCTACTTAAATTTGTTGAACAAAACGACTTACGTATTTTAAACATGCTAACCTTTAGCCCGGTAAGCAAATTAAAAAAAAAGCAATATGTAGGCTACACGAGAACGGAGACGTCGAGTAACCAAAACAAATGCGTTAAACAAATTCGTACACGTTATTTATCAATTTAACTCTAGAATTAAAGGATATACAACGAGAAACAACGTTTGACAACCTTTAAACAGTTTTAATAACTATCTCAAAAATTATCGCTCTGATACAAACAACTGATGAGTTATCTACTTAAATATGATGAACAAAACGACTTACGTATTTTAAACATGCTAACCTTTAGCCCGGTAAGCAAATTAAAAAAAAAACGCAATATGTAGGCTACACGAGAACGGAGACGTCGAGTAACCAAAACAAATGCGTTAAACAAATTCGTACACGTTATTTATCAATTTAACTCTAGAATTAAAGGATATACAACGAGAAACAACGTTTGACAACCTTTAAACAGTTTTAATAACTATCTCAAAAATTATCGCTCTGATGCAAACAACTGATGAGTTATCTACTTAAATATGATAAACAAAACGACTTACGTATTTTAAACATGCTAACCTTTAGCCCGGTAAGCAAATTAAAAAAAAAACGCAATATGTAGGCTACACGAGAACGGAGACGTCGAGTAACCAAAACAAATGCGTTAAACAAATTCTTACACGTTATTTATCAATTTAACTCTAGAATTAAAGGATATACAACGAGAAACAACGTTTGACAACCTTTATACAGTTTTAATAACTATCTCAAAAATTATCGCTCTGATGCAAACAACTGATGAGTTATCTACTTAAATATGATGAACAAAACGACTTACGTATTTTAAGCATGCTAACCTTTAGCCCGGTAAGCAAATTAAAAAAAAAACGCAATATGTAGGCTACACGAGAACGGAGACGTCGAGTAACCAAAACAAATGCGTTAAACAAATTCGTACACGTTATTTATCAATTTAACTCTAGAATTAAAGGATATACAACGAGAAACAACGTTTGACAACCTTTAAACAGTTTTAATAACTATCTCAAAAATTATTGCTCTGATGCAAACAACTGATGAGTTATCTACTTAAATTGGATGAACAAAACGACTTACGTATTTTAAACATGCTAACCTTTAGCCCGGTAAGCAAATTAAAAAAAAAACGCAATATGTAGGCTACACGAGAACGGAGACGTCGAGTAACCAAAACAAATGCGTTAAACAAATTCGTACACGTTATTTATCAATTTAACTCTAGAATTAAAGGATATACAACGAGAAACAACGTTTGACAACCTTTAAACAGTTTTAATAACTATCTCAAAAATTATCGCTCTGATGCAAACAACTGATGAGTTATCTACTTAAATTTGTTGAACGAAACGACTTACGTATTTTAAACATGCTAACCTTTAGCCCGGTAAGCAAATTAAAAAAAAAAACGCAATATGTAGGCTACACGAGAACGGAGACGTCGAGTAACCAAAACAAATGCGTTAAACAAATTCTTACACGTTATTTATCAATTTAACTCTAGAATTAAAGGATATACAACGAGAAACAACGTTTGACAACCTTTAAACAGTTTTAATAACTATCTCAAAAATTATCGCTCTGATGCAAACAACTGATGAGTTATCTACTTAAATATGATGAAGAAAACGACTTACGTATTTTAAACATGCTAACCTTTAGCCCGGTAAGCAAATTAAAAAAAAACGCAATATGTAGACTACACGAGAACGGAGACGTCGAGTAACCAAAACAAATGCGTTAAACAAATTCGTACACGTTATTTATCAATTTAACTCTAGAATTAAAGGATATACAACGAGAAACAACGTCTGACAACCTTTAAACAGTTTTAATAACTATCTCAAAAATTATCGCTCTGATGCAAACAACTGATGAGTTATCTACTTAAATATGATGAACAAAACGACTTACGTATTTTAAACATGCTAACCTTTAGCCCGGTAAGCAAATTAAAAAAAAAAACGCAATATGTAGGCTACACGAGAACGGAGACGTCGAGTAACCAAAACAAATGCGTTAAACAAATTCTTACACGTTATTTATCAATTTAACTCTAGAATTAAAGGATATACAACGAGAAACAACGTTTGACAACCTTTAAACAGTTTTAATAACTATCTCAAAAATTATCGCTCTGATGCAAACAACTGATGAGTTATCTACTTAAATATGATGAACAAAACGACTTACGTATTTTAAGCATGCTAACCTTTAGCCCGGTAAGCAAATTAAAAAAAAAACGCATAATGTAGGCTACACGAGAACGGAGACGTCGAGTAACCAAAACAAATGCGTTAAACAAATTCGTACACGTTATTTATCAATTTAACTCTAGAATTAAAGGATATACAACGAGAAACAACGTTTGACAACCTTTAAACAGTTTTAATAACTATCTCAAAAATTATCGCTCTGATGCAAACAACTGATGAGTTATCTACTTAAATTTTATGAACAAAACGACCTACGTATTTTAAACATGCTAACTTTAGCCCGGTAAGCAAATTAAAAAAAAAACGCAATATGTAGGCTACACGAGAACGGAGACGTCGAGTAACCAAAACAAATGCGTTAAACAAATTTGTACACGTTATTTATCAATGTAACTCTAGAATTAAAGGATATACAACGAGAAACAACGTTTGACAACCTTTAAACAGTTTTAATAACTATCTCAAAAATTATCGCTCTGATGCAAACAACTGATGAGTTATCTACTTAAATTTGATGAACAAAACGACTTACGTATTTTAAACATGCTAACCTTTAGCCCGGTAAGCAAATTAAAAAAAAAACGCAATATGTAGGCTACACGTGAACGGAGACGTCGAGTAACCAAAACAAATGCGTTAAACAAATTCGTACACGTTATTTATCAATTTAACTCTAGAATTAAAGGATATACAACGAGAAACAACGTTTGACAACCTTTAAACAGTTTTAATAACTATCTCAAAAATTATCGCTCTGATGCAAACAACTGATGAGTTATCTACTTAAATATGATGAACAAAACGACTTACGTATTTTAAACATGCTAACCTTTAGCCCGGTAAGCAAATTAAAAAAAAAAACGCAATATGTAGGCTACACGAGAACGGAGACGTCGAGTAACCAAAACAAATGCGTTAAACAAATTCGTACACGTTATTTATCAATTTAACTCTAGAATTAAAGGATATACAACGAGAAACAACGTTTGACAACCTTTAAACAGTTTTAATAACTATCTCAAAAATTATCGCTCTGATGCAAACAACTGATGAGTTATCTACTTAAATATGATGAACAAAACGACTTACGTATTTTAAACATGCTAACCTTTAGCCCGGTAAGCAAATTAAAAAAAAAAAACGCAATATGTAGGCTACACGAGAACGGAGACGTCGAGTAACCAAAACAAATGCGTTAAACAAATTCGTACACGTTATTTATCAATTTAACTCTAGAATTAAAGGATATACAACGAGAAACAACGTTTGACAACCTTTAAACAGTTTTAATAACTATCTCAAAAATTATCGCTCTGATGCAAACAACTGATGAGTTATCTACTTAAATTTGTTGAACAAAACGACTTACGTATTTTAATCATGCTAACCTTTAGCCCGGTAAGCAAATTAAAAAAAAAACGCAATATGTAGGCTACACGAGAACGGAGACGTCGAGTAACCAAAACAAATGCGTTAAACAAATTCTTACACGTTATTTATCAATTTAACTCTAGAATTAAAGGATATACAACGAGAAACAACGTTTGACAACCTTTAAACAGTTTTAATAACTATCTCAAAAATTATCGCTCTGATGCAAACAACTGATGAGTTATCTACTTAAATTTGTTGAACAAAACGACTTACGTATTTTAAACATGCTAACCTTTAGCCCGGTAAGCAAATTAAAAAAAAAAAACGCAATATTTAGGCTACACGAGAACGGAGACGTCGAGTAACCAAAACAAATGCGTTAAACAAATTCGTACACGTTATTTATCAATTTAACTCTAGAATTAAAGGATATACAACGAGAAACAACGTTTGACAACCTTTAAACAGTTTTAATAACTATCTCAAAAATTATCGCTCTGATGCAAACAACTGATGAGTTATCTACTTAAATATGATGAACAAAACGACTTACGTATTTTAAACATGCTAAACTTTAGCCCGGTAAGCAAATTAAAAAAAAAACGCAATATGTAGGCTACACGAGAACGGAGACGTCGAGTAACCAAAACAAATGCGTTAAACAAATTCGTACACGTTATTTATCAATTTAACTCTAGAATTAAAGGATATACAACGAGAAACAACGTTTGACAACCTTTAAACAGTTTTAATAACTATCTCAAAAATTATCGCTCTGATGCAAACAACTGATGAGTTATCTACTTAAATATGATGAACAAAACGACTTACGTATTTTAAACATGCTAACCTTTAGCCCGGTAAGCAAATTAAAAAAAAAACGCAATATGTAGGCTACACGAGAACGGAGACGTCGAGTAACCAAAACAAATGCGTTAAACAAATTCGTACACGTTATTTATCAATTTAACTCTAGAATTAAAGGATATACAACGAGAAACAACGTTTGACAACCTTTAAACAGTTTTAATAACTATCTCAAAAATTATCGCTCTGATGCAAACAACTGATGAGTTATCTACTTAAATATGATGAACAAAACGACTTACGTATTTTAAACATGCTAACCTTTAGCCCGGTAAGCAAATTAAAAAAAAAACGCAATATGTAGGCTACACGAGAACGGAGACGTCGAGTAACCAAAACAAATGCGTTAAACAAATTCGTACACGTTATTTGTCAATTTAACTCTAGAATTAAAGGATATACAACGAGAAACAACGTTTGACAACCTTTAAACAGTTTTAATAACTATCTCAAAAATTATCGCTCTGATGCAAACAACTGATGAGTTATCTACTTAAATATGATGAACAAAACGACTTACGTATTTTAAACATGCTAATCTTTAGCCCGGTAAGCAAATTAAAAAAAAAAAACGCAATATGTAGGCTACACGAGAACGGAGACGTCGAGTAACCAAAACAAATGCGTTAAACAAAATTCGTACACGTTATTTATCAATTTAACTCTAGAATTAAAGGATATACAACGAGAAACAACGTTTGACAACCTTTAAACAGTTTTAATAACTATCTCAAAAATTATCGCTCTGATGCAAACAACTGATGAGTTATCTACTTAAATTTGTTGAACAAAACGACTTACGTATTTTAAACATGCTAACCTTTAGCCCGGTAAGCAAATTAAAAAAAAAACGCAATATGTAGGCTACACGAGAACGGAGACGTCGAGTAACCAAAACAAATGCGTTAAACAAATTCTTACACGTTATTTATCAATTTAACTCTAGAATTAAAGGATATACAACGAGAAACAACGTTTGACAACCTTTAAACAGTTTTAATAACTATCTCAAAAATTATCGCTCTGATGCAAACAACTGATGAGTTATCTACTTAAATATGATGAACAAAACGACTTACGTATTTTAAACATGCTAACCTTTAGCCCGGTAAGCAAATTAAAAAAAAAACGCAATATGTAGGCTACACGAGAACGGAGACGTCGAGTAACCAAAACAAATGCGTTAAACAAATTCGTACACGTTATTTATCAATTTAACTCTAGAATTAAAGGATATACAACGAGAAACAACGTTTGACAACCTTTAAACAGTTTTAATAACTATCTCAAAAATTATCGCTCTGATGCAAACAACTGATGAGTTATCTACTTAAATTTGTTGAACAAAACGACTTACGTATTTTAAACATGCTAACCTTTAGCCCGGTAAGCAAATTAAAAAAAAAAACGCAATATGTAGGCTACACGAGAACGGAGACGTCGAGTAACCAAAACAAATGCGTTAAACAAATTCGTACACGTTATTTATCAATTTAACTCTAGAATTAAAGGATATACAACGAGAAACAACGTTTGACAACCTTTAAACAGTTTTAATAACTATCTCAAAAATTATCGCTCTGATGCAAACAACTGATGAGTTATCTACTTAAATTTGTTGAACAAAACGACTTACGTATTTTAAACATGCCAACCTTTAGCCCGGTAAGCAAATTAAAAAAAAAAAACGCAATATGTAGGCTACACGAGAACGTAGACGTCGAGTAACCAAAACAAATGCGTTAAACAAATTCTTACACGTTATTTATCAATTTAACTCTAGAATTAAAGGATATACAACGAGAAACAACGTTTGACAACCTTTAAACAGTTTTAATAACTATCTCAAAAATTATCGCTCTGATGCAAACAACTGATGAGTTATCTACTTAAATATGATGAACAAAACGACTTACGTATTTTAAACATGCTAACCTTTAGCCCGGTAAGCAAATTAAAAAAAAAAACGCAATATGTAGGCTACACGAGAACGGAGACGTCGAGTAACCAAAACAGATGCGTTAAACAAATTCGTACACGTTATTTATCAATTTTACTCTAGAATTAAAGGATATACAACGAGAAACAACGTTTGACAACCTTTAAACAGTTTTAATAACTATCTCAAAAATTATCGCTCTGATGCAAACAACTGATGAGTTATCTACTTAAATTTGTTGAACAAAACGACTTACGTATTTTAAACATGCTAACCTTTAGCCCGGTAAGCAAATTAAAAAAAAAAAACGCAATATTTAGGCTACACGAGAACGGAGACGTCGAGTAACCAAAACAAATGCGTTAAACAAATTCGTACACGTTATTTATCAATTTAACTCTAGAATTAAAGGATATACAACGATAAACAACGTTTGACAACCTTTAAACAGTTTTAATAACTATCTCAAAAATTATCGCTCTGATGCAAACAACTGATGAGTTATCTACTTAAATATGATGAACAAAACGACTTACGTATTTTAAACATGCTAACCTTTAGCCCGGTAAGCAAATTAAAAAAAAAACGCAATATGTAGGCTACACGAGAACGGAGACGTCGAGTAACCAAAACAAATGCGTTAAACAAATTCGTACACGTTATTTATCAATTTAACTCTAGAATTAAAGGATATACAACGAGAAACAACGTTTGACAACCTTTAAACAGTTTTAATAACTATCTCAAAAATTATCGCTCTGATGCAAACAACTGATGAGTTATCTACTTAAATATGATGAACAAAACGACTTACGTATTTTAAACATGCTAACCTTTAGCCCGGTAAGCAAATTAAAAAAAAAACGCAATATGTAGGCTACACGAGAACGGAGACGTCGAGTAACCAAAACAAATGCGTTAAACAAATTCGTACACGTTATTTATCAATTTAACTCTAGAATTAAAGGATATACAACGAGAAACAACGTTTGACAACCTTTAAACAGTTTTAATAACTATCTCAAAAATTATCGCTCTGATGCAAACAACTGATGAGTTATCTACTTAAATTTGTTGAACAAAACGACTTACGTATTTTAAACATGCTAACCTTTAGCCCGGTAAGCAAATTAAAAAAAAAAACGCAATATGTAGGCTACACGAGAACGTAGACGTCGAGTAACCAAAACAAATGCGTTAAACAAATTCTTACACGTTATTTATCAATTTAACTCTAGAATTAAAGGATATACAACGAGAAACAACGTTTGACAACCTTTAAACAGTTTTAATAACTATCTCAAAAATTATCGCTCTGATGCAAACAACTGATGAGTTATCTACTTAAATATGATGAACAAAACGACTTACGTATTTTAAACATGCTAACCTTTAGCCCGGTAAGCAAATTAAAAAAAAAAAACGCAATATGTAGGCTACACGAGAACGGAGACGTCGAGTAACCAAAACAAATGCGTTAAACAAATTCGTACACGTTATTTATCAATTTAACTCTAGAATTAAAGGATATACAACGAGAAACAACGTTTGACAACCTTTAAACAGTTTTAATAACTATCTCAAAAATTATCGCTCTGATGCAAACAACTGATGAGTTATCTACTTAAATTTGTTGAACAAAACGACTTACGTATTTTAAACATGCTAACCTTTAGCCCGGTAAGCAAATTAAAAAAAAAAAACGCAATATTTAGGCTACACGAGAACGGAGACGTCGAGTAACCAAAACAAATGCGTTAAACAAATTCGTACACGTTATTTATCAATTTAACTCTAGAATTAAAGGATATACAACGAGAAACAACGTTTGACAACCTTTAAACAGTTTTAATAACTATCTCAAAAATTATCGCTCTGATGCAAACAACTGATGAGTTATCTACTTAAATATGATGAACAAAACGACTTACGTATTTTAAACATGCTAAACTTTAGCCCGGTAAGCAAATTAAAAAAAAACGCAATATGTAGGCTACACGAGAACGGAGACGTCGAGTAACCAAAACAAATGCGTTAAACAAATTCGTACACGTTATTTATCAATTTAACTCTAGAATTAAAGGATATACAACGAGAAACAACGTTTGACAACCTTTAAACAGTTTTAATAACTATCTCAAAAATTATCGCTCTGATGCAAACAACTGATGAGTTATCTACTTAAATATGATGAACAAAACGACTTACGTATTTTAAACATGCTAACCTTTAGCCCGGTAAGCAAATTAAAAAAAAAACGCAATATGTAGGCTACACGAGAACGGAGACGTCGAGTAACCAAAACAAATGCGTTAAACAAATTCGTACACGTTATTTATCAATTTAACTCTAGAATTAAAGGATATACAACGAGAAACAACGTTTGACAACCTTTAAACAGTTTTAATAACTATCTCAAAAATTATCGCTCTGATGCAAACAACTGATGAGTTATCTACTTAAATATGATGAACAAAACGACTTACGTATTTTAAACATGCTAACCTTTAGCCCGGTAAGCAAATTAAAAAAAAAACGCAATATGTAGGCTACACGAGAACGGAGACGTCGAGTAACCAAAACAAATGCGTTAAACAAATTCGTACACGTTATTTATAAATTTAACTCTAGAATTAAAGGATATACAACGAGAAACAACGTTTGACAACCTTTAAACAGTTTTAATAACTATCTCAAAAATTATCGCTCTGATGCAAACAACTGATGAGTTATCTACTTAAATATGATGAACAAAACGACTTACGTATTTTAAACATGCTAATCTTTAGCCCGGTAAGCAAATTAAAAAAAAAAAACGCAATATGTAGGCTACACGAGAACGGAGACGTCGAGTAACCAAAACAAATGCGTTAAACAAAATTCGTACACGTTATTTATCAATTTAACTCTAGAATTAAAGGATATACAACGAGAAACAACGTTTGACAACCTTTAAACAGTTTTAATAACTATCTCAAAAATTATCGCTCTGATGCAAACAACTGATGAGTTATCTACTTAAATTTGTTGAACAAAACGACTTACGTATTTTAAACATGCTAACCTTTAGCCCGGTAAGCAAATTAAAAAAAAAACGCAATATGTAGGCTACACGAGAACGGAGACGTCGAGTAACCAAAACAAATGCGTTAAACAAATTCTTACACGTTATTTATCAATTTAACTCTAGAATTAAAGGATATACAACGAGAAACAACGTTTGACAACCTTTAAACAGTTTTAATAACTATCTCAAAAATTATCGCTCTGATGCAAACAACTGATGAGTTATCTACTTAAATATGATGAACAAAACGACTTACGTATTTTAAACATGCTAACCTTTAGCCCGGTAAGCAAATTAAAAAAAAAACGCAATATGTAGGCTACACGAGAACGGAGACGTCGAGTAACCAAAACAAATGCGTTAAACAAATTCGTACACGTTATTTATCAATTTAACTCTAGAATTAAAGGATATACAACGAGAAACAACGTTTGACAACCTTTAAACAGTTTTAATAACTATCTCAAAAATTATCGCTCTGATGCAAACAACTGATGAGTTATCTACTTAAATTTGTTGAACAAAACGACTTACGTATTTTAAACATGCTAACCTTTAGCCCGGTAAGCAAATTAAAAAAAAAAACGCAATATGTAGGCTACACGAGAACGGAGACGTCGAGTAACCAAAACAAATGCGTTAAACAAATTCGTACACGTTATTTATCAATTTAACTCTAGAATTAAAGGATATACAACGAGAAACAACGTTTGACAACCTTTAAACAGTTTTAATAACTATCTCAAAAATTATCGCTCTGATGCAAACAACTGATGAGTTATCTACTTAAATTTGTTGAACAAAACGACTTACGTATTTTAAACATGCTAACCTTTAGCCCGGTAAGCAAATTAAAAAAAAAAACGCAATATGTAGGCTACAGGAGAACGTAGACGTCGAGTAACCAAAACAAATGCGTTAAACAAATTCTTACACGTTATTTATCAATTTAACTCTAGAATTAAAGGATATACAACGAGAAACAACGTTTGACAACCTTTAAACAGTTTTAATAACTATCTCAAAAATTATCGCTCTGATGCAAACAACTGATGAGTTATCTACTTAAATATGATGAACAAAACGACTTACGTATTTTAAACATGCTAACCTTTAGCCCGGTAAGCAAATTAAAAAAAAAAACGCAATATGTAGGCTACACGAGAACGGAGACGTCGAGTAACCAAAACAAATGCGTTAAACAAATTCGTACACGTTATTTATCAATTTTACTCTAGAATTAAAGGATATACAACGAGAAACAACGTTTGACAACCTTTAAACAGTTTTAATAACTATCTCAAAAATTATCGCTCTGATGCAAACAACTGATGAGTTATCTACTTAAATTTGTTGAACAAAACGACTTACGTATTTTAAACATGCTAACCTTTAGCCCGGTAAGCAAATTAAAAAAAAAAAACGCAATATTTAGGCTACACGAGAACGGAGACGTCGAGTAACCAAAACAAATGCGTTAAACAAATTCGTACACGTTATTTATCAATTTAACTCTAGAATTAAAGGATATACAACGATAAACAACGTTTGACAACCTTTAAACAGTTTTAATAACTATCTCAAAAATTATCGCTCTGATGCAAACAACTGATGAGTTATCTACTTAAATATGATGAACAAAACGACTTACGTATTTTAAACATGCTAACCTTTAGCCCGGTAAGCAAATTAAAAAAAAAACGCAATATGTAGGCTACACGAGAACGGAGACGTCGAGTAACCAAAACAAATGCGTTAAACAAATTCGTACACGTTATTTATCAATTTAACTCTAGAATTAAAGGATATACAACGAGAAACAACGTTTGACAACCTTTAAACAGTTTTAATAACTATCTCAAAAATTATCGCTCTGATGCAAACAACTGATGAGTTATCTACTTAAATATGATGAACAAAACGACTTACGTATTTTAAACATGCTAACCTTTAGCCCGGTAAGCAAATTAAAAAAAAAACGCAATATGTAGGCTACACGAGAACGGAGACGTCGAGTAACCAAAACAAATGCGTTAAACAAATTCGTACACGTTATTTATCAATTTAACTCTAGAATTAAAGGATATACAACGAGAAACAACGTTTGACAACCTTTAAACAGTTTTAATAACTATCTCAAAAATTATCGCTCTGATGCAAACAACTGATGAGTTATCTACTTAAATTTGTTGAACAAAACGACTTACGTATTTTAAACATGCTAACCTTTAGCCCGGTAAGCAAATTAAAAAAAAAAACGCAATATGTAGGCTACACGAGAACGTAGACGTCGAGTAACCAAAACAAATGCGTTAAACAAATTCTTACACGTTATTTATCAATTTAACTCTAGAATTAAAGGATATACAACGAGAAACAACGTTTGACAACCTTTAAACAGTTTTAATAACTATCTCAAAAATTATCGCTCTGATGCAAACAACTGATGAGTTATCTACTTAAATATGATGAACAAAACGACTTACGTATTTTAAACATGCTAACCTTTAGCCCGGTAAGCAAATTAAAAAAAAAAAACGCAATATGTAGGCTACACGAGAACGGAGACGTCGAGTAACCAAAACAAATGCGTTAAACAAATTCGTACACGTTATTTATCAATTTAACTCTAGAATTAAAGGATATACAACGAGAAACAACGTTTGACAACCTTTAAACAGTTTTAATAACTATCTCAAAAATTATCGCTCTGATGCAAACAACTGATGAGTTATCTACTTAAATATGATGAACAAAACGACTTACGTATTTTAAACATGCTAACCTTTAGCCCGGTAAGCAAATTAAAAAAAAAACGCAATATGTAGGCTACACGCAAACGGAGACGTCGAGTAACCAAAACAAATGCGTTAAACAAATTCGTACACGTTATTTATCAATTTAACTCTAGAATTAAAGGATATACAACGAGAAACAACGTTTGACAACCTTTAAACAGTTTTAATAACTATCTCAAAAATTATCGCTCTGATGCAAACAACTGATGAGTTATCTACTTAAATATGATGAACAAAACGACTTACGTATTTTAAACATGCTAACCTTTAGCCCGGTAAGCAAATTAAAAAAAAAAACGCAATATGTAGGCTACACGAGAACGGAGACGTCGAGTAACCAAAACAAATGCGTTAAACAAATTCTTACACGTTATTTATCAATTTAACTCTAGAATTAAAGGATATACAACGAGAAACAACGTTTGACAACCTTTAAACAGTTTTAATAACTATCTCAAAAATTATCGCTCTGATGCAAACAACTGATGAGTTATCTACTTAAATATGATGAACAAAACGACTTACGTATTTTAAACATGCTAACCTTTAGCCCGGTAAGCAAATTAAAAAAAAAACGCAATATGTAGGCTACACGAGAACGGAGACGTCGAGTAACCAAAACAAATGCGTTAAACAAATTCGTACACGTTATTTATCAATTTAACTCTAGAATTAAAGGATATACAACGAGAAACAACGTTTGACAACCTTTAAACAGTTTTAATAACTATCTCAAAAATTATCGCTCTGATGCAAACAACTGATGAGTTATCTACTTAAATTTGTTGAACAAAACGACTTACGTATTTTATACATGCTAACCTTTAGCCCGGTAAGCAAATTAAAAAAAAAAAACGCAATATGTAGGCTACACGAGAACGGAGACGTCGAGTAACCAAAACAAATGCGTTAAACAAATTCGTACACGTTATTTATCAATTTAACTCTAGAATTAAAGGATATACAACGAGAAACAACGTTTGACAGCCTTTAAACAGTTTTAATAACTATCTCAAAAATTATCGCTCTGATGCAAACAACTGATGAGTTATCTACTTAAATTTGTTGAACAAAACGACTTACGTATTTTAAACATGCTAACCTTTAGCCCGGTAAGCAAATTAAAAAAAAAAACGCAATATGTAGGCTACAGGAGAACGTAGACGTCGAGTAACCAAAACAAATGCGTTAAACAAATTCTTACACGTTATTTATCAATTTAACTCTAGAATTAAAGGATATACAACGAGAAACAACGTTTGACAACCTTTAAACAGTTTTAATAACTATCTCAAAAATTATCGCTCTGATGCAAACAACTGATGAGTTATCTACTTAAATATGATGAACAAAACGACTTACGTATTTTAAACATGCTAACCTTTAGCCCGGTAAGCAAATTAAAAAAAAAAACGCAATATGTAGGCTACACGAGAACGGAGACGTCGAGTAACCAAAACAAATGCGTTAAACAAATTCGTACACGTTATTTATCAATTTTACTCTAGAATTAAAGGATATACAACGAGAAACAACGTTTGACAACCTTTAAACAGTTTTAATAACTATCTCAAAAATTATCGCTCTGATGCAAACAACTGATGAGTTATCTACTTAAATTTGTTGAACAAAACGACTTACGTATTTTAAACATGCTAACCTTTAGCCCGGTAAGCAAATTAAAAAAAAAAAACGCAATATTTAGGCTACACGAGAACGGAGACGTCGAGTAACCAAAACAAATGCGTTAAACAAATTCGTACACGTTATTTATCAATTTAACTCTAGAATTAAAGGATATACAACGATAAACAACGTTTGACAACCTTTAAACAGTTTTAATAACTATCTCAAAAATTATCGCTCTGATGCAAACAACTGATGAGTTATCTACTTAAATATGATGAACAAAACGACTTACGTATTTTAAACATGCTAACCTTTAGCCCGGTAAGCAAATTAAAAAAAAAAACGCAATATGTAGGCTACACGAGAACGGAGACGTCGAGTAACCAAAACAAATGCGTTAAACAAATTCGTACACGTTATTTATCAATTTAACTCTAGAATTAAAGGATATACAACGAGAAACAACGTTTGACAACCTTTAAACAGTTTTAATAACTATCTCAAAAATTATCGCTCTGATGCAAACAACTGATGAGTTATCTACTTAAATATGATGAACAAAACGACTTACGTATTTTAAACATGCTAACCTTTAGCCCGGTAAGCAAATTAAAAAAAAAACGCAATATGTAGGCTACACGAGAACGGAGACGTCGAGTAACCAAAACAAATGCGTTAAACAAATTCGTACACGTTATTTATCAATTTAACTCTAGAATTAAAGGATATACAACGAGAAACAACGTTTGACAACCTTTAAACAGTTTTAATAACTATCTCAAAAATTATCGCTCTGATGCAAACAACTGATGAGTTATCTACTTAAATTTGTTGAACAAAACGACTTACGTATTTTAAACATGCTAACCTTTAGCCCGGTAAGCAAATTAAAAAAAAAAACGCAATATGTAGGCTACACGAGAACGTAGACGTCGAGTAACCAAAACAAATGCGTTAAACAAATTCTTACACGTTATTTATCAATTTAACTCTAGAATTAAAGGATATACAACGAGAAACAACGTTTGACAACCTTTAAACAGTTTTAATAACTATCTCAAAAATTATCGCTCTGATGCAAACAACTGATGAGTTATCTACTTAAATATGATGAACAAAACGACTTACGTATTTTAAACATGCTAACCTTTAGCCCGGTAAGCAAATTAAAAAAAAAAAACGCAATATGTAGGCTACACGAGAACGGAGACGTCGAGTAACCAAAACAAATGCGTTAAACAAATTCGTACACGTTATTTATCAATTTAACTCTAGAATTAAAGGATATACAACGAGAAACAACGTTTGACAACCTTTAAACAGTTTTAATAACTATCTCAAAAATTATCGCTCTGATGCAAACAACTGATGAGTTATCTACTTAAATATGATGAACAAAACGACTTACGTATTTTAAACATGCTAACCTTTAGCCCGGTAAGCAAATTAAAAAAAAAAACGCAATATGTAGGCTACACGCAAACGGAGACGTCGAGTAACCAAAACAAATGCGTTAAACAAATTCGTACACGTTATTTATCAATTTAACTCTAGAATTAAAGGATATACAACGAGAAACAACGTTTGACAACCTTTAAACAGTTTTAATAACTATCTCAAAAATTATCGCTCTGATGCAAACAACTGATGAGTTATCTACTTAAATATGATGAACAAAACGACTTACGTATTTTAAACATGCTAACCTTTAGCCCGGTAAGCAAATTAAAAAAAAAAACGCAATATGTAGGCTACACGAGAACGGAGACGTCGAGTAACCAAAACAAATGCGTTAAACAAATTCTTACACGTTATTTATCAATTTAACTCTAGAATTAAAGGATATACAACGAGAAACAACGTTTGACAACCTTTAAACAGTTTTAATAACTATCTCAAAAATTATCGCTCTGATGCAAACAACTGATGAGTTATCTACTTAAATATGATGAACAAAACGACTTACGTATTTTAAACATGCTAACCTTTAGCCCGGTAAGCAAATTAAAAAAAAAAACGCAATATGTAGGCTACACGAGAACGGAGACGTCGAGTAACCAAAACAAATGCGTTAAACAAATTCGTACACGTTATTTATCAATTTAACTCTAGAATTAAAGGATATACAACGAGAAACAACGTTTGACAACCTTTAAACAGTTTTAATAACTATCTCAAAAATTATCGCTCTGATGCAAACAACTGATGAGTTATCTACTTAAATTTGTTGAACAAAACGACTTACGTATTTTATACATGCTAACCTTTAGCCCGGTAAGCAAATTAAAAAAAAAAAACGCAATATGTAGGCTACACGAGAACGGAGACGTCGAGTAACCAAAACAAATGCGTTAAACAAATTCGTACACGTTATTTATCAATTTAACTCTAGAATTAAAGGATATACAACGAGAAACAACGTTTGACAGCCTTTAAACAGTTTTAATAACTATCTCAAAAATTATCGCTCTGATGCAAACAACTGATGAGTTATCTACTTAAATTTGTTGAACAAAACGACTTACGTATTTTAAAAATGCTAACCTTTAGCCCGGTAAGCAAATTAAAAAAAAAACGCAATATGTAGGCTACACGAGAACGGAGACGTCGAGTAACCAAAACAAATGCGTTAAACAAATTCTTACACGTTATTTATCAATTTAACTCTAGAATTAAAGGATATACAACGAGAAACAACGTTTGACAACCTTTAAACAGTTTTAATAACTATCTCAAAAATTATCGCTCTGATGCAAACAACTGATGAGTTATCTACTTAAATATGATGAACCAAACGACTTACGTATTTCAAACATGCTAACCTTTAGCCCGGTAAGCAAATTAAAAAAAAAAAACGCAATATGTAGGCTACACGAGAACGGAGACGTCGAGTAACCAAAACAAATGCGTTAAACAAATTCGTACACGTTATTTATCAATTTAACTCTAGAATTAAAGGATATACAACGAGAAACAACGTTTGACAACCTTTAAACAGTTTTAATAACTATCTGAAAAATTATCGCTCTGATGCAAACAACTGATGAGTTACCTACTTAAATTTGTTGAACAAAACGACTTACGTATTTTAAACATGCTAACCTTTAGCCCGGTAAGCAAATTAAAAAAAAAAAACGCAATATGTAGTCTACACGAGAACGGAGACGTCGAGTAACCAAAACAAATGCGTTAAACAAATTCGTACACGTTATTTATCAATTTAACTCTAGAATTAAAGGATATACAACGAGAAACAACGTTTGACAACCTTTAAACAGTTTTAATAACTATCTCAAAAATTATCGCTCTGATGCAAACAACTGATGAGTTATCTACTTAAATATGATGAACAAAACGACTTACGTATTTTAAACATGCTAACCTTTAGCCCGGTAAGCAAATTAAAAAAAAAAAACGCAATATGTAGGCTACACGAGAACGGAGACGTCGAGTAACCAAAACAAATGCGTTAAACAAATTCGTACACGTTATTTATCAATTTAACTCTAGAATTAAAGGATATACAACGAGAAACAACGTTTGACAACCTTTAAACAGTTTTAATAACTATCTCAAAAATTATCGCTCTGATGCAAACAACTGATGAGTTATCTACTTAAATTTGTTGAACAAAACGACTTACGTATTTTAAACATGCTAACCTTTAGCCCGGTAAGCAAATTAAAAAAAAAAAACGCAATATGTAGGCTACACGATAACGGAGACGTCGAGTAACCAAAACAAATGCGTTAAACAAATTCTTACACGTTATTTATCAATTTAACTCTAGAATTAAAGGATATACAACGAGAAACAACGTTTGACAACCTTTAAACAGTTTTAATAACTATCTCAAAAATTATCGCTCTGATGCAAACAACTGATGAGTTATCTTCTTAAATATGATGAACAAAACGACTTACGTGTTTTAAACATGCTAACCTTTAGCCCGGTAAGCAAATTAAAAAAAAAAACGCAATATGTAGGCTACACGAGAACGGAGACGTCGAGTAACCAAAACAAATGCGTTAAACAAATTCGTACACCTTATTTATCAATTTAACTCTAGAATAAAAGGATATACAACGAGAAACAATGTTTGACAACCTTTAAACAGTTTTAATAACTATCTCAAAAATTATCGCTCTGATGCAAACAACTGATGAGTTATCTACTTAAATTTGTTGAACAAAACGACTTACGTATTTTAAACATGCTAACCTTTAGCCCGGTAAGCAAATTAAAAAAAAAAACGCAATATGTAGGCTACACGAGAACGGAGACGTCGAGTAACCAAAACAAATGCGTTAAACAAATTCGTACACGTTATTTATCAATTTAACTCTAGAATTAAAGGATATACAACGAGAAACAACGTTTGACAACCTTTAAACAGTTTTAATAACTATCTCAAAAATTATCGCTCTGATGCAAACAACTGATGAGTTATCTACTTAAATTTGTTGAACAAAACGACCTACGTATTTTAAACATGCTAACCTTTAGCCCGGTAAGCAAATTAAAAAAAAAAAACGCAATATGTAGGCTACACGAGAACGGAGACGTCGAGTAACCAAAACAAATGCGTTAAACAAATTCTTACACGTTATTTATCAATTTAACTCTAGAATTAAAGGATATACAACGAGAAACAACGTTTGACAACCTTTAAACAGTTTTAATAACTATCTCAAAAATTATCACTCTGATGCAAACAACTGATGAGTTATCTACTTAAATATGATGAAGAAAACGACTTACGTATTTTAAACATGCTAACCTTTAGCCCGGTAAGCAAATTAAAAAAAAAACGCAATATGTAGGCTACACGAGAACGGAGACGTCGAGTAACCAAAACAAATGCGTTAAACAAATTCGTACACGTTATTTATCAATTTAACTCTAGAATTAAAGGATATACAACGAGAAACAACGTTTGACAACCTTTAAACAGTTTTAATAACTATCTCAAAAATTATCGCTCTGATGCAAACAACTGATGAGTTATCTACTTAAATATGATGAACAAAACGACGTACGTATTTTAAACATGCTAACCTTTAGCCCGGTAAGCAAATTAAAAAAAAAACGCAATATGTAGGCTACACGAGAACGGAGACGTCGAGTAACCAAAACAAATGCGTTAAACAAATTCTTACACGTTATTTATCAATTTAACTCTAGAATTAAAGGATATACAACGAGAAACAACGTTTGACAACCTTTAAACAGTTTTAATAACTATCTCAAAAATTATCGCTCTGATGCAAACAACTGATGAGTTATCTACTTAAATTTGATGAACAAAACGACCTACGTATTTTAAACATGCTAACTTTAGCCCGGTAAGCAAATTAAAACAAAACGCAATATGTAGGCTACACGAGAACGGAGACGTCGAGTAACCAAAACAAATGCGTTAAACAAATTCGTACACGTTATTTATCAATGTAACTCTAGAATTAAAGGATATACAACGAGAAACAACGTTTGACAACCTTTAAACAGTTTTAATAACTATCTCAAAAATTATCGCTCTGATGCAAACAACTGATGAGTTATCTACTTAAATTTGATGAACAAAACGACTTACGTATTTTAAACATGCTAACCTTTAGCCCGGTAAGCAAATTAAAAAAAAAAACGCAATATGTAGGCTACACGAGAACGGAGACGTCGAGTAACCAAAACAAATGCGTTAAACAAATTCGTACACGTTATTTATCAATTTAACTCTAGAATTAAAGGATATACAACGAGAAACAACGTTTGACAACCTTTAAACAGTTTTAATAACTATCTCAAAAATTATCGCTCTGATGCAAACAACTGATGAGTTATCTACTTAAATATGATGAACAAAACGACTTACGTATTTTAAACATGCTAACCTTTAGCCCGGTAAGCAAATTAAAAAAAAAAACGCAATATGTAGGCTACACGAGAACGGAGACGTCGAGTAACCAAAACAAATGCGTTAAACAAATTCGTACACGTTATTTATCAATTTAACTCTAGAATTAAAGGATATACAACGAGAAACAACGTTTGACAACCTTTAAACAGTTTTAATAACTATCTCAAAAATTATCGCTCTGATGCAAACAACTGATGAGTTATCTACTTAAATTTGATGAACAAAACGACCTACGTATTTTAAACATGCTAACTTTAGCCCGGTAAGCAAATTAAAACAAAACGCAATATGTAGGCTACACGAGAACGGAGACGTCGAGTAACCAAAACAAATGCGTTAAACAAATTCGTACACGTTATTTATCAATGTAACTCTAGAATTAAAGGATATACAACGAGAAACAACGTTTGACAACCTTTAAACAGTTTTAATAACTATCTCAAAAATTATCGCTCTGATGCAAACAACTGATGAGTTATCTACTTAAATTTGATGAACAAAACGACTTACGTATTTTAAACATGCTAACCTTTAGCCCGGTAAGCAAATTAAAAAAAAAACGCAATATGTAGGCTACACGAGAACGGAGACGTCGAGTAACCAAAACAAATGCGTTAAATAAATTCGTACACGTTATTTATCAATTTAACTCTAGAATTAAAGGATATACAACGAGAAACAACGTTTGACAACCTTTAAACAGTTTTAATAACTATCTCAAAAATTATCGCTCTGATGCAAACAACTGATGAGTTATCTACTTAAATATGATGAACAAAACGACTTACGTATTTTAAACATGCTAACCTTTAGCCCGGTAAGCAAATTAAAAAAAAAAAAGCAATATGTAGGCTACACGAGAACGGAGACGTCGAGTAACCAAAACAAATGCGTTAAACAAATTCGTACACGTTATTTATCAATTTAACTCTAGAATTAAAGGATATACAACGAGAAACAACGTTTGACAACCTTTAAACAGTTTTAATAACTATCTCAAAAATTATCGCTCTGATGCAAACAACTGATGAGTTATCTACTTAAATTTGATGAACAAAACGACTTACGTATTTTAAACATGCTAACATTTAGCCCGGTAAGCAAATTAAAAAAAAAACTCAATATGTAGGCTACACGAGAACGGAGACGTCGAGTAACCAAAACAAATACGTTAAACAAATTCGTACACGTTATTTATCAATTTAACTCTAGAATTAAAGGATATACAACGAGAAACAACGTTTGACAACCTTTAAACAGTTTTAATAACTATCTCAAAAATTATCGCTCTGATGCAAACAACTGATGAGTTATCTACTTAAATATGATGAACAAAACGACTTACGTATTTTAAACATGCTAACCTTTAGCCCGGTAAGCAAATTAAAAAAAAAACGCAATATGTAGGCTACACGAGAACGGAGACGTCGAGTAACCAAAACAAATGCGTTAAACAAATTCTTACACGTTATTTATCAATTTAACTCTAGAATTAAAGGATATACAACGAGAAACAACGTTTGACAACCTTTAAACAGTTTTAATAACTATCTCAAAAATTATCGCTCTGATGCAAACAACTGATGAGTTATCTACTTAAATATGATGAACAAAACGACTTACGTATTTTAAACATGCTAACCTTTAGCCCGGTAAGCAAATTAAAAAAAAAAACGCAATATGTAGGCTACACGAGAACGGAGACGTCGAGTAACCAAAAGAAATGCGTTAAACAAATTCTTACATGTTATTTATCAATTTAACTCTAGAATTAAAGGATATACAACGAGAAACAACGTTTGACAACCTTTAAACAGTTTTAATAACTATCTCAAAAATTATCGCTCTGATGCAAACAACTGATGAGTTATCTACTTAAATATGATGAACAAAACGACTTACGTATTTTAAGCATGCTAACCTTTAGCCCGGTAAGCAAATTAAAAAAAAAACGCAATATGTAGTCTACACGAGAACGGAGACGTCGAGTAACCAAAACAAATGCGTTAAACAAATTCGTACACGTTATTTATCAATTTAACTCTAGAATTAAAGGATATACAACGAGAAACAACGTTTGACAACTTTTAAACAGTTTTAATAACTATCTCAAAAATTATCGCTCTGATGCAAACAACTGATGAGTTATCTACTTAAATTTGATGAACAAAACGACTTACGTATTTTAGACATGCTAACCTTTAGCCCGGTAAGCAAATTAAAAAAAAAACGCAATATGTAGGCTACACGAGAACGGAGACGTCGAGTAACCAAAACAAATGCGTTAAACAAATTCGTACACGTTATTTATCAATTTAACTCTAGAATTAAAGGATATACAACGAGAAACAACGTTTGACAACCTTTAAACAGTTTTGATAACTATCTCAAAAATTATCGCTCTGATGCAAACAACTGATGAGTTATCTACTTAAATTTGTTGAACAAAACGACTTACGTATTTTAAACATGCTAACCTTTAGCCCGGTAAGCAAATTAAAAAAAAAGCAATATGTAGGCTACACGAGAACGGAGACGTCGAGTAACCAAAACAAATGCGTTAAACAAATTCGTACACGTTATTTATCAATTTAACTCTAGAATTAAAGGATATACAACGAGAAACAACGTTTGACAACCTTTAAACAGTTTTAATAACTATCTCAAAAATTATCGCTCTGATACAAACAACTGATGAGTTATCTACTTAAATATGATGAGCAAAACGACTTACGTATTTTAAACATGCTAACCTTTAGCCTGGTAAGCAAATTAAAAAAAAAACGCAATATGTAGGCTACACGAGAACGGAGACGTCGAGTAACCAAAACAAATGCGTTAAACAAATTCGTACACGTTATTTATCAATTTAACTCTAGAATTAAAGGATATACAACGAGAAACAACGTTTGACAACCTTTAAACAGTTTTAATAACTATCTCAAAAATTATCGCTCTGATGCAAACAACTGATGAGTTATCTACTTAAATATGATGAACAAAACGACTTACGTATTTTAAACATGCTAACCTTTAGCCCGGTAGGCAAATTAAAAAAAAAAAACGCAATATGTAGGCTACACGAGAACGGAGACGTCGAGTAACCAAAACAAATGCGTTAAACAAATTCTTACACGTTATTTATCAATTTAACTCTAGAATTAAAGGATATACAACGAGAAACAACGTTTGACAACCTTTAAACAGTTTTAATAACTATCTCAAAAATTATCGCTCTGATGCAAACAACTGATGAGTTATCTACTTAAATATGATGAACAAAACGACTTACGTATTTTAAGCATGCTAACCTTTAGCCCGGTAAGCAAATTAAAAAAAAAACGCAATATGTAGGCTACACGAGAACGGAGACTTCGAGTAACCAAAACAAATGCGTTAAACAAATTCGTACACGTTAATTATCAATTTAACTCTAGAATTAAAGGATATACAACGAGAAACAACGTTTGACAACCTTTAAACAGTTTTAATAACTATCTCAAAAATTATCGCTCTGATGCAAAAAACTGATGAGTTATCTACTTAAATTTGATGAACAAAACGACTTACGTATTTTAAACATGCTAACCTTTAGCCCGGTAAGCAAATTAAAAAAAAAACGCAATATGTAGGCTACACGAGAACGGAGACGTCGAGTAACTAAAACAAATGCGTTAAACAAATTCGTACACGTTATTTATCAATTTAACTCTAGAATTAAAGGATATACAACGAGAAACAACGTTTGACAACCTTTAAACAGTTTTAATAACTATCTCAAAAATTATCGCTCTGATGCAAACAACTGATGAGTTATCTACTTAAATATGATGAACAAAACGACTTACGTATTTTAAACATGCTAACCTTTAGCCCAGTAAGCAAATTAAAAAAAAAACGCAATATGTAGGCTACACGAGAACGGAGACGTCGAGTAACCAAAACAAATGCGTTAAACAAATTCGTACACGTTATTTATCAATTTAACTCTAGAATTAAAGGATATACAACGAGAAACAACGTTTGACAACCTTTAAACAGTTTTAATAACTATCTCAAAAATTATCGCTCTGATGCAAACAACTGATGAGTTATCTACTTAAATATGATGAACAAAACGACTTACGTATTTTAAACATGCTAACCTTTAGCCCGGTAAGCAAATTAAAAAAAAAAAACGCAATATGTAGGCTACACGAGAACGGAGACGTCGAGTAACCAAAACAAATGCGTTAAACAAATTCTTACACGTTATTTATCAATTTAACTCTAGAATTAAAGGATATACAACGAGAAACAACGTTTGACAACCTTTAAACAGTTTTAATAACTATCTCAAAAATTATCGCTCTGATGCAAACAACTGATGAGTTATCTACTTAAATATGATGAACAAAACGACTTACGTATTTTAAGCATGCTAACCTTTAGCCCGGTAAGCAAATTAAAAAAAAAACGCAATATGTAGGCTACACGAGAACGGAGACGTCGAGTAACCAAAACAAATGCGTTAAACAAATTCGTACACGTTATTTATCAATTTAACTCTAGAATTAAAGGATATACAACGAGAAACAACGTTTGACAACCTTTAAACAGTTTTAATAACTATCTCAAAAATTATCGCTCTGATGCAAACAACTGATGAGTTATCTACTTAAATATGATGAACAAAACGACTTACGTATTTTAAACATGCTAACCTTTAGCCCGGTAAGCAAATTAAAAAAAAAACGCAATATGTAGGCTACACGAGAACGGAGACGTCGAGTAACCAAAACAAATGCGTTAAACAAATTCTTACACGTTATTTATCAATTTAACTCTAGAATTAAAGGATATACAACGAGAAACAACGTTTGACAACCTTTAAACAGTTTTAATAACTATCTCAAAAATTATCGTTCTGATGCAAACAACTGATGAGTTATCTACTTAAATATGATGAACAAAACGACTTACGTATTTTAAGCATGCTAACCTTTAGCCCGGTAAGCAAATTAAAAAAAAAATGCAATATGTAGGCTACACGAGAACGGAGACGTCGAGTAACCAAAACAAATGCGTTAAACAAATTCGTACACGTTATTTATCAATTTAACTCTAGAATTAAAGGATATACAACGAGAAACAACGTTTGACAACCTTTAAACAGTTTTAATAACTATCTCAAAAATTATCGCTCTGATGCAAACAACTGATGAGTTATCTACATAAATTTGATGAACAAAACGACTTACGTATTTTAAACATGCTAACCTTTAGCCCGGTAAGCAAATTAAAAAAAAAACGCAATATGTAGGCTACACGAGAACGGAGACGTCGAGTAACCAAAACAAATGCGTTAAACAAATTCGTACACATTATTTATCAATTTAACTCTAGAATTAAAGGATATACAACGAGAAACAACGTTTGACAACCTTTTAACAGTTTTAATAACTATCTCAAAAATTATCGCTCTGATGCAAACAACTGATGAGTTATCTACTTAAATATGATGAACAAAACGACTTACGTATTTTAAACATGCTAACCTTTAGCCCGGTAAGCAAATTAAAAAAAAAAACGCAATATATAGGCTACACGAGAACGGAGACGTCGAGTAACCAAAACAAATGCGTTAAACAAATTCGTACACGTTATTTATCAATTTAACTCTAGAATTAAAGGATATACAACGAGAAACAACGTTTGACAACCTTTAAACAGTTTTAATAACTATCTCAAAAATTATCGCTCTGATGCAAACAACTGATGAGTTATCTACTTAAATATGATGAACAAAACGACTTACATATTTTAAACATGCTAACCTTTAGCCCGGTAAGCAAATTAAAAAAAAACGCAATATGTAGGCTACACGAGAACGGAGACGTCGAGTAACCAAAACAAATGCGTTAAACAAATTCTTACACGTTATTTTTCAATTTAACTCTAGAATTAAAGGATATACAACGAGAAACAACGTTTGACAACCTTTAAACAGTTTTAATAACTATCTCAAAAATTATCGCTCTGATGCAAACAACTGATGAGTTATCTACTTAAATATGATGAACAAAACGACTTACGTATTTTAAGCATGCTAACCTTTAGCCCGGTAAGCAAATTAAAAAAAAAAACGCAATATGTAGGCTACACGAGAACGGAGACGTCGAGTAACCAAAACAAATGCGTTAAACAAATTCGTACACGTTATTTATCAATTTAACTCTAGAATTAAAGGATATACAACGAGAAACAACGTTTGACAACCTTTAAACAGTTTTAATAACTATCACAAAAATTATCGCTCTGATGCAAACAACTGATGAGTTATCTACTTAAATTTGATGAACAAAATGACTTACGTATTTTAAACATGCTAACCTTTAGCCCGGTAAGCAAATTAAAAAAAAAAACGCAATATGTAGGCTACACGAGAACGGAGACGTCGAGTAACCAAAACAAATGCGTTAAACAAATTCGTACACGTTATTTATCAATTTAACTCTAGAATTAAAGGATATACAACGAGAAACAACGTTTGACAACCTTTAAACAGTTTTAATAACTATCTCAAAAATTATCGCTCTGATGCAAACAACTGATGAGTTATCTACTTAAATTTGTTGAACAAAACGACTTACGTATTTTAAACATGCTAACCTTTAGCCCGGTAAGCAAATTAAAAAAAAAAGCAATATGTAGGCTACACGAGAACGGAGACGTCGAGTAACCAAAACAAATGCGTTAAACAAATTCGTACACGTTATTTATCAATTTAACTCTAGAATTAAAGGATATACAACGAGAAACAACGTTTGACAACCTTTAAACAGTTTTAATAACTATCTCAAAAATTATCGCTCTGATACAAACAACTGATGAGTTATCTACTTAAATATGATGAACAAAACGACTTACGTATTTTAAACATGCTAACCTTTAGCCCGGTAAGCAAATTAAAAAAAAAACGCAATATGTAGGCTACACGAGAACGGAGACGTCGAGTAACCAAAACAAATGCGTTAAACAAATTCGTACACGTTATTTATCAATTTAACTCTAGAATTAAAGGATATACAACGAGAAAGAACGTTTGACAACCTTTAAACAGTTTTAATAACTATCTCAAAAATTATCGCTCTGATGCAAACAACTGATGAGTTATCTACTTAAATATGATAAACAAAACGACTTACGTATTTTAAACATGCTAACCTTTAGCCCGGTAAGCAAATTAAAAAAAAAAAACGCAATATGTAGGCTACACGAGAACGGAGACGTCGAGTAACCAAAACAAATGCGTTAAACAAATTCTTACACGTTATTTATCAATTTAACTCTAGACACGAGAACGGAGACGTCGAGTAACCAAAACAAATGCGTTAAACAAATTCGTACACGTTATTTATCAATTTAACTCTAGAATTAAAGGATATACAACGAGAAACAACGTTTGACAACCTTTAAACAGTTTTAATAACTATCTCAAAAATTATCGCTCTGATGCAAACAACTGATGAGTTATCTACTTAAATATGATGAACAAAACGACTTACGTATTTTAAACATGCTAACCTTTAGCCCGGTAAGCAAATTAAAAAAAAAACGCAATATGTAGGCTACACGAGAACGGAGACGTCGAGTAACCAAAACAAATGCGTTAAACAAATTCGTACACGTTATTTATCAATTTAACTCTAGAATTAAAGGATATACAACGAGAAACAACGTTTGACAACCTTTAAACAGTTTTAATAACTATCTCAAAAATTATCGCTCTGATGCAAACAACTGATGAGTTATCTACTTAAATATGATGAACAAAACGACTTACGTATTTTAAACATGCTAACCTTTAGCCCGGTAAGCAAATTAAAAAAAAAAAACGCAATATGTAGGCTACACGAGAACGGAGACGTCGAGTAACCAAAACAAATGCGTTAAACAAATTCGTACACGTTATTTATCAATTTAACTCTAGAATTAAAGGATATACAACGAGAAACAACGTTTGACAACCTTTAAACAGTTTTAATAACTATCTCAAAAATTATCGCTCTGATGCAAACAACTGATGAGTTATCTACTTAAATTTGTTGAACAAAACGACTTACGTATTTTAAACATGCTAACCTTTAGCCCGGTAAGCAAATTAAAAAAAAAAACGCAATATGTAGGCTACACGAGAACGGAGACGTCGAGTAACCAAAACAAATGCGTTAAACAAATTCTTACACGTTATTTATCAATTTAACTCTAGAATTAAAGGATATACAACGAGAAACAACGTTTGACAACCTTTAAACAGTTTTAGTAACTATCTCAAAAATTATCGCTCTGATGCAAACAACTGATGAGTTATCTACTTAAATATGATGAACAAAACGACTTACGTATTTTAAACATTCTAACCTTTAGCCCGGTAAGCAAATTAAAAAAAAAACGCAATATGTAGGCTACACGAGAACGGAGACGTCGAGTAACCAAAACAAATGCGTTAAACAAATTCGTACACGTTATTTATCAATTTAACTCTAGAATTAAAGGATATACAACGAGAAACAACGTTTGACAACCTTTAAACAGTTTTAATAACTATCTCAAAAATTATCGCTCTGATGCAAACAACTGATGAGTTATCTACTTAAATTTGTTGAACAAAACGACTTACGTATTTTAAACATGCTAACCTTTAGTCCGGTAAGCAAATTAAAAAAAAAAACGCAATATGTAGGCTACACGAGAACGGAGACGTCGAGTAACCAAAACAAATGCGTTAAACAAATTCGTACACGTTATTTATCAATTTAACTCTAGAATTAAAGGATATACAACGAGAAACAACGTTTGACAACCTTTAAACAGTTTTAATAACTATCTCAAAAATTATCGCTCTGATGCAAACAACTGATGAGTTATCTACTTAAATTTGTTGAACAAAACGACTTACGTATTTTAAACATGCTAACCTTTAGCCCGGTAAGCAAATTAAAAAAAAAAACGCCATATGTAGGCTACACGAGAACGGAGACGTCGAGTAACCAAAACAAATGCGTTAAACAAATTCTTACACGTTATTTATCAATTTAACTCTAGAATTAAAGGATATACAACGAGAAACAACGTTTGACAACCTTTAAACAGTTTTAATAGCTATCTCAAAAATTATCGCTCTGATGCAAACAACTGATGAGTTATCTACTTAAATTTGTTGAACAAAACGACTTACGTATTTTAAACATGCTAACCTTTAGCCCGGTAAGCAAATTAAAAAAAAAAACGCAATATTTAGGCTACACGAGAACGGAGACGTCGAGTAACCAAAACAAATGCGTTAAACAAATTCGTACACGTTATTTATCAATTTAACTCTAGAATTAAAGGATATACAACGAGAAACAACGTTTGACAACCTTTAAACAGTTTTAATAACTATCTCAAAAATTATCGCTCTGATACAAACAACTGATGAGTTATCTACTTAAATATGATGAACAAAACGACTTACGTATTTTAAACATGCTAAACTTTAGCCCGGTAAGCAAATTAAAAAAAAAAAAACGCAATATGTAGGCTACACGAGAACGGAGACGTCGAGTAACCAAAACAAATGCGTTAAACAAATTCGTACACGTTATTTATCAATTTAACTCTAGAATTAAAGGATATACAACGATAAACAACGTTTGACAACCTTTAAACAGTTTTAATAACTATCTCAAAAATTTTCGCTCTGATGCAAACAACTGATGAGTTATCTACTTAAATATGATGAACAAAACGACTTACGTATTTTAAACATGCTAACCTTTAGCCCGGTAAGCAAATTAAAAAAAAAAACGCAATATGTAGGCTACACGAGAACGGAGACGTCGAGTAACCAAAACAAATGCGTTAAACAAATTCGCACACGTTATTTATCAATTTAACTCTAGAATTAAAGGATATACAACGAGAAACAACGTTTGACAACCTTTAAACAGTTTTAATAACTATCTCAAAAATTATCGCTCTGATGCAAACAACTGATGAGTTATCTACTTAAATATGATGAACAAAACGACTTACGTATTTTAAACATGCTAACCTTTAGCCCGGTAAGCAAATTAAAAAAAAACGCAATATGTAGGCTACACGAAAACGGAGACGTCGAGTAACCAAAACAAATGCGTTAAACAAATTCGTACACGTTATTTATCAATTTAACTCCAGAATTAAAGGATATACAACGAGAAACAACGTTTGACAACCTTTAAACAGTTTTAATAACTATCTCAAAAATTATCGCTCTGATGCAAACAACTAATGAGTTATCTACTTAAATATGATGAACAAAACGACTTGCGTATTTTAAACATGCTAACCTTTAGCCCGGTAAGCAAATTAAAAAAAAAAAACGCAATATTTAGGCTACACGAGAACGGAGACGTCGAGTAACCAAAACAAATGCGTTAAACAAATTCGTACACGTTATTTATCAATTTAACTCTAGAATTAAAGGATATACAACGAGAAACAACGTTTGACAACCTTTAAACAGTTTTAATAACTATCTCAAAAATTATCGCTCTGATGCAAACAACTGATGAGTTATCTACTTAAATATGATGAACAAAACGACTTACGTATTTTAAACATGCTAAACTTTAGCCCGGTAAGCAAATTAAAAAAAAAAACGCAATATGTAGGCTACACGAGAACGGAGACGTCGAGTAACCAAAACAAATGCGTTAAACAAATTCGTACACGTTATTTATCAATTTAACTCTAGAATTAAAGGATATACAACGATAAACAACGTTTGACAACCTTTAAACAGTTTTAATAACTATCTCAAAAATTATCGCTCTGATGCAAACAACTGATGAGTTATCTACTTAAATATGATGAACAAAACGACTTACGTATTTTAAACATGCTAACCTTTAGCCCGGTAAGCAAATTAAAAAAAAAAACGCAATATGTAGGCTACACGAGAACGGAGACGTCGAGTAACCAAAACAAATGCGTTAAACAAATTCGTACACGTTATTTATCAATTTAACTCTAGAATTAAAGGATATACAACGAGAACCAACGTTTGACAACCTTTAAACAGTTTTAATAACTATCTCAAAAATTATCGCTCTGATGCAAACAACTGATGAGTTATCTACTTAAATATGATGAACAAAACGACTTACGTATTTTAAACATGCTAACCTTTAGCCCGGTAAGCAAATTAAAAAAAAAACGCAATATGTAGGCTACACGAAAACGGAGACGTCGAGTAACCAAAACAAATGCGTTAAACAAATTCGTACACGTTATTTATCAATTTAACTCTAGAATTAAAGGATATACAACGAGAAACAACGTTTGACAACCTTTAAACAGTTTTAATAACTATCTCAAAAATTATCGCTCTGATGCAAACAACTAATGAGTTATCTACTTAAATATGATGAACAAACCGACTTACGTATTTTAAACATGCTAACCTTTAGCCCGGTAAGCAAATTAAAAAAAAAAACGCAATATGTAGGCTACACGAGAACGGAGACGTCGAGTAACCAAAACAAATGCGTTAAACAAATTCTTACACGTTATTTATCAATTTAACTCTAGAATTAAAGGATATACAACGAGAAACAACGTTTGACAACCTTTAAACAGTTTTAATAACTATCTCAAAAATTATCGCTCTGATGCAAACAACTGATGAGTTATCTACTTAAATATGATGAACAAAACGACTTACGTATTTTAAACATGCTAACCTTTAGCCCGGTAAGCAAATTAAAAAAAAAAAACGCAATATGTAGGCTACACGAGAACGGAGACGTCGAGTAAACAAAACAAATGCGTTAAACAAATTCTTACACGTTATTTATCAATTTAACTCTAGAATTAAAGGATATACAACGAGAAACAACGTTTGACAACCTTTAAACAGTTTTAATAACTATCTCAAAAATTATCGCTCTGATGCAAACAACTGATGAGTTATCTACTTAAATATGATGAACAAAACGACTTACGTATTTTAAGCATGCTAACCTTTAGCCCGGTAAGCAAATTAAAAAAAAAAACGCAATATGTAGGCTACACGAGAACGGAGACGTCGAGTAACCAAAACAAATGCGTTAAACAAATTCGTACACGTTATTTATCAATTTAACTCTAGAATTAAAGGATATACAACGAGAAACAACGTTTGACAACTTTTAAACAGTTTTAATAACTATCTCAAAAATTATCGCTCTGATGCAAACAACTGATGAGTTATCTACTTAAATTTTATGAACAAAACGACCTACGTATTTTAAACATGCTAACTTTAGCCCGGTAAGCAAATTAAAAAAAAAACGCAATATGTAGGCTACACGAGAACGGAGACGTCGAGTAACCAAAACAAATGCGTTAAACAAATTCGTACACGTTATTTATCAATGTAACTCTAGAATTAAAGGATATACAACGAGAAACAACGTTTGACAACCTTTAAACAGTTTTAATAACTATCTCAAAAATTATCGCTCTGATGCAAACAACTGATGAGTTATCTACTTAAATTTGATGAACAAAACGACTTACGTATTTTAAACATGCTAACCTTTAGCCCGGTAAGCAAATTAAAAAAAAAACGCAATATGTAGGCTACACGAGAACGGAGACGTCGAGTAACCAAAACAAATGCGTTAAACAAATTCGTACACGTTATTTATCAATTTAACTCTAGAATTAAAGGATATACAACGAGAAACAACGTTTGACAACCTTTAAACAGTTTTAATAACTATCTCAAAAATTATCGCTCTGATGCAAACAACTGATGAGTTATCTACTTAAATATGATGAACAAAACGACTTACGTATTTTAAACTTGCTAACCTTTAGCCCGGTTAGCAAATTAAAAAAAAAACGCAATATGTAGGCTACACGAGAACGGAGACGTCGAGTAACCAAAACAAATGCGTTAAACAAATTCGTACACGTTATTTATCAATTTAACTCTAGAATTAAAGGATATACAACGAGAAACAACGTTTGACAACCTTTAAACAGTTTTAATAACTATCTCAAAAATTATCGCTCTGATGCAAACAACTGATGAGTTATCTACTTAAATATGATGAACAAAACGACTTACGTATTTTAAACATGCTAACCTTTAGCCCGGTAAGCAAATTAAAAAAAAAAACGCAATATGTAGGCTACACGAGAACGGAGACGTCGAGTAACCAAAACAAATGCGTTAAACAAATTCGTACACGTTATTTATCAATTTAACTCTAGAATTAAAGGATATACAACGAGAAACAACGTTTGACAACCTTTAAACAGTTTTAATAACTATCTCAAAAATTATCGCTCTGATGCAAACAACTGATGAGTTATCTACTTAAATATGATGAACAAAACGACTTACGTATTTTAAACATGCTAACCTTTAGCCCGGTAAGCAAATTAAAAAAAAAAAACGCAATATGTAGGCTACACGAGAACGGAGACGTCGAGTAACCAAAACAAATGCGTTAAACAAATTCGTACACGTTATTTATCAATTTAACTCTAGAATTAAAGGATATACAACGACAAACAACGTTTGACAACCTTTAAACAGTTTTAATAACTATCTCAAAAATTATCGCTCTGATGCAAACAACTGATGAGTTATCTACTTAAATATGATGAACAAAACGACTTACGTATTTTAAGCATGCTAACCTTTAGCCCGGTAAGCAAATTAAAAAAAAAACGCAATATGTAGGCTACACGAGAACGGAGACGTCGAGTAACCAAAACAAATGCGTTAAACAAATTCGTACACGTTATTTATCAATTTAACTCTAGAATTAAAGGATATACAACGAGAAACAACGTTTGACAACTTTTAAACAGTTTTAATAACTATCTCAAAAAAAATTATCGCTCTGATGCAAACAACTGATGAGTTATCTACTTAAATTTTATGAACAAAACGACCTACGTATTTTAAACATGCTAACTTTAGCCCGGTAAGCAAATTAAAAAAAAAAACGCAATATGTAGGCTACACGAGAACGGAGACGTCGAGTAACCAAAACAAATGCGTTAAACAAATTCGTACACGTTATTTATCAATTTAGCTCTAGAATTAAAGGATATACAACGAGAAAGAACGTTTGACAACCTTTAAAGAGTTTTAATAACTATCTCAAAAATTATCGCTCTGATGCAAACAACTGATGAGTTATCTACTTAAATTTGTTGAACAAAACGACTTACGTATTTTAAACATGCTAACCTTTAGCCCGGTAAGCAAATTAAAAAAAAAAACGCAATATGTAGGCTACACGAGAACGGAGACGTCGAGTAACCAAAATAAATGCGTTAAACAAATTCGTACACGTTATTTATCAATTTAACTCTAGAATTAAAGGATATACAACGAGAAACAACGTTTGACAACCTTTAAACAGTTTTAATAACTATCTCAAAAATATCGCTCTGATGCAAACAACTGATGAGTTATCTACTTAAATTTGTTGAACAAAACGACTTACGTATTTTAAACATGCTAACCTTTAGCCCGGTAAGCAAATTAAAAAAAAAACGCAATATGTAGGCTACACGAGAACGGAGACGTCGAGTAACCAAAACAAATGCGTTAAACAAATTCTTACACGTTATTTATCAATTTAACTCTAGAATTAAAGGATTTACAACGAGAAACAACGTTTGACAACCTTTAAACAGTTTTAATAACTATCTCAAAAATTATCGCTCTGATGCAAACAACTGATGAGTTATCTACTTAAATATGATGAACAAAACGACTTACGTATTTTAAACATGCTAACCTTTAGCCCGGTAAGCAAATTAAAAAAAAAAACGCAATATGTAGGCTACACGAGAACGGAGACGTCGAGTAACCAAAACAAATGCGTTAAACAAATTCGTACACGTTATTTATCAATTTTACTCTAGAATTAAAGGATATACAACGAGAAACAACGTTTGACAACCTTTAAACAGTTTTAATAGCTATCTCAAAAATTATCGCTCTGATGCAAACAACTGATGAGTTATCTACTTAAATTTGTTGAACAAAACGACTTACGTATTTTAAACATGCTAACCTTTAGCCCGGTAAGCAAATTAAAAAAAAAAACGCAATATTTAGGCTACACGAGAACGGAGACGTCGAGTAACCAAAACAAATGCGTTAAACAAATTCGTACACGTTATTTATCAATTTAACTCTAGAATTAAAGGATATACAACGAGAAACAACGTTTGACAACCTTTAAACAGTTTTAATAACTATCTCAAAAATTATCGCTCTGATGCAAACAACTGATGAGTTATCTACTTAAATATGATGAACAAAACGACTTACGTATTTTAAACATGCTAACCTTTAGCCCGGTAAGCAAATTAAAAAAAAAAAACGCAATATGTAGGCTACACGAGAACGGAGACGTCGAGTAACCAAAACAAATGCGTTAAACAAATTCGTACACGTTATTTATCAATTTAACTCTAGAATTAAAGGATATACAACGACAAACAACGTTTGACAACCTTTAAACAGTTTTAATAACTATCTCAAAAATTATCGCTCTGATGCAAACAACTGATGAGTTATCTACTTAAATTTGTTGAACAAAACGACTTACGTATTTTAAACATGCTAACCTTTAGCCCGGTAAGCAAATTAAAAAAAAAAACGCAATATGTAGGCTACACGAGAACGGAGACGTCGAGTAACCAAAACAAATGCGTTAAACAAATTCTTACACGTTATTTATCAATTTAACTCTAGAATTAAAGGATATACAACGAGAAACAACGTTTGACAACCTTTAAACAGTTTTAATAACTATCTCAAAAATTATCGCTCTGATGCAAACAACTGATGAGTTATCTACTTAAATATGATGAACAAAACGACTTACGTATTTTAAACATGCTAACCTTTAGCCCGGTAAGCAAATTAAAAAAAAAACGCAATATGTAGGCTACACGAGAACGGAGACGTCGAGTAACCAAAACAAATGCGTTAAACAAATTCGTACACGTTATTTATCAATTTAACTCTAGAATTAAAGGATATACAACGAGAAACAACGTTTGACAACCTTTAAACAGTTTTAATAACTCTCTCAAAAATTATCGCTCTGATGCAAACAACTGATGAGTTATCTACTTAAATTTGTTGAACAAAACGACTTACGTATTTTAAACATGCTAACCTTTAGCCCGGTAAGCAAATTAAAAAAAAAAACGCAATATGTAGGCTACACGAGAACGGAGACGTCGAGTAACCAAAATAAATGCGTTAAACAAATTCGTACACGTTATTTATCAATTTAACTCTAGAATTAAAGGATATACAACGAGAAACAACGTTTGACAACCTTTAAACAGTTTTAATAACTATCTCAAAAATATCGCTCTGATGCAAACAACTGATGAGTTATCTACTTAAATTTGTTGAACAAAACGACTTACGTATTTTAAACATGCTAACCTTTAGCCCGGTAAGCAAATTAAAAAAAAAAACGCAATATGTAGGCTACACGAGAACGGAGACGTCGAGTAACCAAAACAAATGCGTTAAACAAATTCTTACACGTTATTTATCAATTTAACTCTAGAATTAAAGGATATACAACGAGAAACAACGTTTGACAACCTTTAAACAGTTTTAATAACTATCTCAAAAATTATCGCTCTGATGCAAACAACTGATGAGTTATCTACTTAAATATGATGAACAAAACGACTTACGTATTTTAAACATGCTAACCTTTAGCCCGGTAAGCTAATTAAAAAAAAAAACGCAATATGTAGGCTACACGAGAACGGAGACGTCGAGTAACCAAAACAAATGCGTTAAACAAATTCGTACACGTTATTTATCAATTTTACTCTAGAATTAAAGGATATACAACGAGAAACAACGTTTGACAACCTTTAAACAGTTTTAATAACTATCTCAAAAATTATCGCTCTGATGCAAACAACTGATGAGTTATCTACTTAAATTTGTTGAACAAAACGACTTACGTATTTTAAACATGCTAACCTTTAGCCCGGTAAACAAATTAAAAAAAAAAACGCAATATTTAGGCTACACGAGAACGGAGACGTCGAGTAACCAAAACAAATGCGTTAAACAAATTCGTACACGTTATTTATCAATTTAACTCTAGAATTAAAGGATATACAACGAGAAACAACGTTTGACAACCTTTAAACAGTTTTAATAACTATCTCAAAAATTATCGCTCTGATGCAAACAACTGATGAGTTATCTACTTAAATTTGTTGAACAAAACGACTTACGTATTTTAAACATGCTAACCTTTAGCCCGGTAAGCAAATTAAAAAAAAAAACGCAATATGTAGGCTACACGAGAACGGAGACGTCGAGTAACCAAAATAAATGCGTTAAACAAATTCGTACACGTTATTTATCAATTTAACTCTAGAATTAAAGGATATACAACGAGAAACAACGTTTGACAGCCTTTAAACAGTTTTAATAACTATCTCAAAAATTATCGCTCTGATGCAAACAACTGATGAGTTATCTACTTAAATTTGTTGAACAAAACGACTTACGTATTTCAAAAATGCTAACCTTTAGCCCGGTAAGCAAATTAAAAAAAAAAACGCAATATGTAGGCTACACGAGAACGGAGACGTCGAGTAACCAAAACAAATGCGTTAAACAAATTCTTACACGTTATTTATCAATTTAACTCTAGAATTAAAGGATATACAACGAGAAACAACGTTTGACAACCTTTAAACAGTTTTAATAACTATCTCAAAAATTATCGCTCTGATGCAAACAACTGATGAGTTATCTACTTAAATATGATGAACAAAACGACTTACGTATTTTAAAACTGCTAACCTTTAGCCCGGTAAGCAAATTAAAAAAAAAACGCAATATGTAGGCTACACGAGAACGGAGACGTCGAGTAACCAAAACAAATGCGTTAAACAAATTCGTACACGTTATTTATTAATTTAACTCTAGAATTAAAGGATATACAACGAGAAACAACGTTTGACAACCTTTAAACAGTTTTAATAACTATCTCAAAAATTATCGCTCTGATGCAAACAACTGATGAGTTACCTACTTAAATTTGTTGAACAAAACGACTTACGTATTTTAAACATGCTAACCTTTAGCCCGGTAAGCAAATTTAAAAAAAAAAACGCAATATGTAGTCTACACGAGAACGGAGACGTCGAGTAACCAAAACAAATGCGTTAAACAAATTCGTACACGTTATTTATCAATTTAACTCTAGAATTAAAGGATATACAACGAGAAACAACGTTTGACAAGCTTTAAACAGTTTTAATAACTATCTCAAAAATTATCGCTCTGATGCAAACAACTGATGAGTTATCTACTTAAATATGATGAACAAAACGACTTACGTATTTTAAACATGCAAACCTTTAGCCCGGTAAGCAAATTAAAAAAAAAAAACGCAATATGTAGGCTACACGAGAACGGAGACGTCGAGTAACCAAAACAAATGCGTTAAACAAATTCGTACACGTTATTTATCAATTTAACTCTAGAATTAAAGGATATACAACGAGAAACAACGTTTGACAACCTTTAAACAGTTTTAATAACTATCTCAAAAATTATCGCTCTGATGCAAACAACTGATGAGTTATCTACTTAAATTTGTTGAACAAAACGACTTACGTATTTTAAACATGCTAACCTTTAGCCCGGTAAGCAAATTAAAAAAAAAAAACGCAATATGTAGGCTACACGAGAACGGAGACGTCGAGTAACCAAAACAAATGCGTTAAACAAATTCTTACACGTTATTTATCAATTTAACTCTAGAATTAAAGGATATACAACGAGAAACAACGTTTGACAACCTTTAAACAGTTTTAATAACTATCTAAAAAATTATCGCTCTGATGCAAACAACTGATGAGTTATCTACTTAAATATGATGAACAAAACGACTTACGTGTTTTAAACATGCTAACCTTTAGCCCGGTAAGCAAATTAAAAAAAAAAAACGCAATATGTAGGCTACACGAGAACGGAGACGTCGAGTAACCAAAACAAATGCGTTAAACAAATTCGTACACGTTATTTATCAATTTAACTCTAGAATTAAAGGATATACAACGAGAAACAACGTTTGACAACCTTTAAACAGTTTTAGTAACTATCTCAAAAATTATCGCTCTGATGCAAACAACTGATGAGTTATCTACTTAAATTTGTTGAACAAAACGACTTACGTATTTTAAACATGCTAACCTTTAGCCCGGTAAGCAAATTAAAAAAAAAACGCAATATGTAGGCTACACGAGAACGGAGACGTCGAGTAACCAAAACAAATGCGTTAAACAAATTCGTACACGTTATTTATCAATTTAACTCTAGAATTAAAGGATATACAACGAGAAACAACGTTTGACAACCTTTAAACAGTTTTAATAACTATCTCAAAAATTATCGCTCTGATGCAAACAACTGATGAGTTATCTACTTAAATTTGTTGAACAAAACGACTTACGTATTTTAAACATGCTAACCTTTAGCCCGGTAAGCAAATTAAAAAAAAAAAACGCAATATGTAGGCTACACGAGAACGGAGACGTCGAGTAACCAAAACAAATGCGTTAAACAAATTCTTACACGTTATTTATCAATTTAACTCTAGAATTAAAGGATATACAACGAGAAACAACGTTTGACAACCTTTAAACAGTTTTAATAACTATCTCAAAAATTATCACTCTGATGCAAACAACTGATGAGTTATCTACTTAAATATGATGAAGAAAACGACTTACGTATTTTAAACATGCTAACCTTTAGCCCGGTAAGCAAATTAAAAAAAAAACGCAATATGTAGGCTACACGAGAACGGAGACGTCGAGTAACCAAAACAAATGCGTTAAACAAATTCGTACACGTTATTTATCAATTTAACTCTAGAATTAAAGGATATACAACGAGAAACAACGTTTGACAACCTTTAAACAGTTTTAATAACTATCTCAAAAATTATCGCTCTGATGCAAACAACTGATGAGTTATCTACTTAAATATGATGAACAAAACGACGTACGTATTTTAAACATGCTAACCTTTAGCCCGGTAAGCAAATTAAAAAAAAAACGCAATATGTAGGCTACACGAGAACGGAGACGTCGAGTAACCAAAACAAATGCGTTAAACAAATTCTTACACGTTATTTATCAATTTAACTCTAGAATTAAAGGATATACAACGAGAAACAACGTTTGACAACCTTTAAACAGTTTTAATAACTATCTCAAAAATTATCGCTCTGATGCAAACAACTGATGAGTTATCTACTTAAATTTGATGAACAAAACGACCTACGTATTTTAGACATGCTAACTTTAGCCCGGTAAGCAAATTAAAACAAAACGCAATATGTAGGCTACACGAGAACGGAGACGTCGAGTAACCAAAACAAATGCGTTAAACAAATTCGTACACGTTATTTATCAATGTAACTCTAGAATTAAAGGATATACAACGAGAAACAACGTTTGACAACCTTTAAACAGTTTTAATAACTATCTCAAAAATTATCGCTCTGATGCAAACAACTGATGAGTTATCTACTTAAATTTGATGAACAAAACGACTTACGTATTTTAAACATGCTAACCTTTAGCCCGGTAAGCAAATTAAAAAAAAAACGCAATATGTAGGCTACACGAGAACGGAGACGTCGAATAACCAAAACAAATGCGTTAAACAAATCCGTACACGTTATTTATCAATTTAACTCTAGAATTAAAGGATATACAACGAGAAACAACGTTTGACAACCTTTAAACAGTTTTAATAACTATCTCAAAAATTATCGCTCTGATGCAAACAACTGATGAGTTATCACTTAAATATGATGAACAAAACGACTTACGTATTTTAAACATGCTAACCTTTAGCCCGGTAAGCAAATTAAAAAAAAAACGCAATATGTAGGCTACACGAGAACGGAGACGTCGAGTAACCAAAACAAATGCGTTAAACAAATTCGTACACGTTATTTATCAATTTAACTCTAGAATTAAAGGATATACAACGAGAAACAACGTTTGACAACCTTTAAACAGTTTTAATAACTATCTCAAAAATTATCGCTCTGATGCAAACAACTGATGAGTTATCTACTTAAATATGATGAACAAAACGACTTACGTATTTTAAACATGCTAACCTTTAGCCCGGTAAGCAAATTTAAAAAAAAAACGCAATATGTAGGCTACACGAGAACGGAGACGTCGAGTAACCAAAACAAATGCGTTAAACAAATTCGTACACGTTATTTATCAATTTAACTCTAGAATTAAAGGATATACAACGAGAAACAACGTTTGACAACCTTTAAACAGTTTTAATAACTATCTCAAAAATTATCGCTCTGATGCAAACAACTGATGAGTTATCTACTTAAATATGATGAACAAAACGACTTACGTATTTTAAACATGCTAACCTTTAGCCCGGTAAGCAAATTAAAAAAAAAAAACGCAATATGTAGGCTACACGAGAACGGAGACGTCGAGTAACCAAAACAAATGCGTTAAACAAATTCGTACACGTTATTTATCAATTTAACTCTAGAATTAAAGGATATACAACGAGAAACAACGTTTGACAACCTTTAAACAGTTTTAATAACTATCTCAAAAATTATCGCTCTGATGCAAACAACTGATGAGTTATCTACTTAAATTTGATGAACAAAACGACTTACGTATTTTAAACATGCTAACCTTTAGCCCGGTAAGCAAATTAAAAAAAAACGCAATATGTAGGCTACACGAGAACGGAGACGTCGAGTAACCAAAACAAATGCGTTAAACAAATTCGTACACGTTATTTATCAATTTAACTCTAGAATTAAAGGATATACAACGAGAAACAACGTTTGACAACCTTTAAACAGTTTTAATAACTATCTCAAAAATTATCGCTCTGATGCAAACAACTGATGAGTTATCTACTTAAATATGATGAACAAAACGACGTACGTATTTTAAACATGCCAACCTTTAGCCCGGTAAGCAAATTAAAAAAAAAACGCAATATGTAGGCTACACGAGAACGGAGACGTCGAGTAACCAAAACAAATGCGTTAAACAAATTCGTACACGTTATTTATCAATTTAACTCTAGAATTAAAGGATATACAACGAGAAACAACGTTTGACAACCTTTATACCGTTTTAATAACTATCTCAAAAATTATTGCTCTGATGCAAACAACTGATGAGTTATCTACTTAAATATGATGAACAAAACGACTTACGTATTTTAAACATGCTAACCTTTAGCCCGGTAAGCAAATTAAAAAAAAAACGCAATATGTAGGCTACACGAGAACGGAGACGTCGAGTAACCAAAACAAATGCGTTAAACAAATTCTTACACGTTATTTATCAATTTAACTCTAGAATTAAAGGATATACAACGAGAAACAACGTTTGACAACCTTTAAACAGTTTTAATAACTATCTCAAAAATTATCGCTCTGATGCAAACAACTGATGAGTTATCTACTTAAATATGATGAACAAAACGACTTACGTATTTTAAGCATGCTAACCTTTAGCCCGGTAAGCAAATTAAAAAAAAACGCAATATGTAGGCTACACGAGAACGGAGACGTCGAGTAAGCAAAACAAATGCGTTAAACAAATTCGTACACGTTATTTATCAATTTAACTCTAGAATTAAAGGATATACAACGAGAAACAACGTTTGACAACCTTTAAACAGTTTTAATAACTATCTCAAAAATTATCGCTCTGATGCAAACAACTGATGAGTTATCTACTTAAATTTGATGAACAAAACGACTTACGTATTTTAAACATGCTAACCTTTAGCCCGGTAAGCAAATTAAAAAAAAAACGCAATATGTAGGCTACACGAGAACGGAGACGTCGAGTATCCAAAACAAATGCGTTAAACAAATTCGTACACGTTATTTATCAATTTAACTCTAGAATTAAAGGATATACAACGAGAAACAACGTTTGACAACCTTTAAACAGTTTTAATAACTATCTCAAAAATTACCGCTCTGATGCAAACAACTGATGAGTTATCTACTTAAATTTGTTGAACAAAACGACTTACGTATTTTAAACATGCTAACCTTTAGCCCGGTAAGCAAATTAAAAAAAAAACGCAATATGTAGGCTACACGAGAACGGAGACGTCGAGTAACCAAAACAAATGCGTTAAACAAATTCGTACACGTTATTTATCAATTTAACTCTAGAATTAAAGGATATACAACGAGAAACAACGTTTGACAACCTTTAAACAGTTTTAATAACTATCTCAAAAATTATCGCTCTGATGCAAACAACTGATGAGTTATCTACTTAAATATGATTAACAAAACGACTTACGTATTTTAAACATGCTAACCTTTAGCCCGGTAAGCAAATTAAAAAAAAAAAGCAATATGTAGGCTACACGAGAACGGAGACGTCGAGTAACCAAAACAAATGCGTTAAACAAATTCGTACACGTTATTTATCAATTTAACTCTAGAATTAAAGGATATACAACGAGAAACAACGTTTGACAACCTTTAAACAGTTTTAATAACTATCTCAAAAATTATCGCTCTGATGCAAACAACTGATGAGTTATCTACTTAAATATGATGAACAAAACGACTTACATATTTTAAACATGCTAACCTTTAGCCCGGTAAGCAAATTAAAAAAAAAACGCAATATGTAGGCTACACGAGAACGGAGACGTCGAGTAACCAAAACAAATGCGTTAAACAAATTCGTACACGTTATTTATCAATTTAACTCTAGAATTAAAGGATATACAACGAGAAACAACGTTTGACAGCCTTTAAACAGTTTTAATAACTATCTCAAAAATTATCGCTCTGATGCAAACAACTGATGAGTTATCTACTTAAATTTGATGAACAAAACGACTTACGTATTTTAAACATGCTAACCTTTAGCCCGGTAAGCAAATTAAAAAAAAAACGCAATATGTAGGCTACACGAGAACGGAGACGTCGAGTAACCAAAACAAATGCGTTAAACAAATTCGTACACGATATTTATCAATTTAACTCTAGAATTAAAGGATATACAACGAGAAACAACGTTTGACAACCTTTAAACAGTTTTAATAACTATCTCAAAAATTATCGCTCTGATGCAAACAACTGATGAGTTATCTACTTAAATTTGATGAACAAAACGACTTACGTATTTTAAACATGCTAACCTTTAGCCCGGTAAGCAAATAAAAAAAAAACGCAATATGTAGGCTACACGAGAACGGAGACGTCGAGTAACCAAAACAAATGCGTTAAACAAATTCGTACACGTTATTTATCAATTTAACTCTAGAATTAAAGGATATACAACTAGAAACAACGTTTGACAACCTTTAAACAGTTTTAATAACTATCTCAAAAATTATCGCTCTGATGCAAACAACTGATGAGTTATCTACTTAAATTTGATGAACAAAACGACTTACGTATTTTAAACATGCTAACCTTTAGCCCGGTAAGCAAATTAAAAAAAAAAAGCAATATGTAGGCTAAACGAGAACGGAGACGTCGAGTAACCAAAACAAATGCGTTAAACAAATTCGTACACGTTATTTATCAATTTAACTCTAGAATTAAAGGATATACAACGAGAAACAACGTTTGACAACCTTTAAACAGTTTTAATAACTATCTCAAAAATTATCGCTCTGATGCAAACAACTGATGAGTTATCTACTTAAATATGATGAACAAAACGACTTACGTATTTTAAACATGCTAACCTTTAGTCCGGTAAGCAAATTAAAAAAAAAAACCCAATATGTAGGCTACACGAGAACGGAGACGTCGAGTAACCAAAACAAATGCGTTAAACAAATTCGTACACGTTATTTATCAATTTAACTCTAGAATTAAAGGATATACAACGAGAAACAACGTTTGACAACCTTTAAACAGTTTTAATAACTATCTCAAAAATTATCGCTCTGATGCAAACAACTGATGAGTTATCTACTTAAATTTGATGAACAAAACGACTTACGTATTTTAAACATGCTAACCTTTAGCCCGGTAAGCAAATTAAAAAAAAACGCAATATGTAGGCTACACGAGAACGGAGACGTCGAGTAACCAAAACAAATGCGTTAAACAAATTCGTACACGTTATTTATCAATTTAACTCTAGAATTAAAGGATATACAACGAGAAACAACGTTTGACAACCTTTAAACAGTTTTAATAACTATCTCAAAAATTATCGCTCTGATGCAAACAACTGATGAGTTATCTACTTAAATATGATGAACAAAACGACTTACGTATTTTAAACATGCTAACCTTTAGCCCGGTAAGCAAATTAAAAAAAACGCAATATGTAGGCTACACGAGAACGGAGACGTCGAGTAACCAAAACAAATGCGTTAAACAAATTCGTACACGTTATTTATCAATATAACTCTAGAATTAAAGGATATACAACGAGAAACAACGTTTGACAACCTTTAAACAGTTTTAATAACTATCTCAAAAATTATCGCTCTGATGCAAACAACTGATGAGTTAGATACTTAAATATGATGAACAAAACGACTTACGTATTTTAAACATGCTAACCTTTAGCCCGGTAAGCAAATTAAAAAAAAAACGCAATATGTAGGCTACACGAGAACGGAGACGTCGAGTAACCAAAACAAATGCGTTAAACAAATTCGTACACGTTATTTATCAATATAACTCTAGAATTAAAGGATATACAACGAGAAACAACGTTTGACAACCTTTAAACAGTTTTAATAACTATCTCAAAAATTATCGCTCTGATGCAAACAACTGATGAGTTATCTACTTAAATATGATGAACAAAACGACTTACGTATTTTAAGCATGCTAACCTTTAGCCCGGTAAGCAAATTAAAAAAAAAAACGCAATATGTAGGCTACACGAGAACGGAGACGTCGAGTAACCAAAACAAATGCGTTAAACAAATTCGTACACGTTATTTATCAATTTAACTCTAGAATTAAAGGATATACAACGAGAAACAACGTTTGACAACCTTTAAACAGTTTTAATAACTATCTCAAAAATTATCGCTCTGATGCAAACAACTGATGTGTTATCTACTTAAATATGATGAACAAAACGACTTACGTATTTTAAACATGCTAACCTTTAGCCCGGTAAGCAAATTAAAAAAAAAAACGCAATATGTAGGCTACACGAGAACGGAGACGTCGAGTAACCAAAACAAATGCGTTAAACAAATTCGTACACGTTATTTATCAATTTAACTCTAGAATTAAAGGATATACAACGAGAAACAACGTTTGACAACCTTTAAACAGTTTTAATAACTATCTCAAAAATTATCGCTCTGATGCAAACAACTGATGAGTTATCTACTTAAATTTGATGAACAAAACGACTTACGTATTTTAAACATGCTAACCTTTAGCCCGGTAAGCAAATTCAAAAAAAAAACGCAATATGTAGGCTACACGAGAACGGAGACGTCGAGTAACCAAAACAAATGCGTTAAACAAATTCGTACACGTTATTTATCAATTTAACTCTAGAATTAAAGGATATGCAACGAGAAACAACGTTTGACAACCTTTAAACAGTTTTGATAACTATCTCAAAAATTATCGCTCTGATGCAAACAACTGATGAGTTATCTACTTAAATTTGATGAACAAAACGACTTACGTATTTTAAACATGCTAACCTTTAGCCCGGTAAGCAAATTTAAAAAAAAAACGCAGTATGTAGGCTACACGAGAACGGAGACGTCGAGTAACCAAAACAAATGCGTTAAACAAATTCGTACACGTTATTTATCAATTTAACTCTAGAATTAAAGGATATACAACGAGAAACAACGTTTGACAACCTTTAAACAGTTTTAATAACTATCTCAAAAATTGTCGCTCTGATGCAAACAACTGGTGAGTTATCTACTTAAATTTGATGAACAAAACGACTTACGTATTTTAAACATGCTAACCTTTAGCCCGGTAAGCAAATTAAAAAAAAAACGCAATATGTAGGCTACACGAGAACGGAGACGTCGAGTAACCAAAACAAATGCGTTAAACAAATTCGTACACGTTATTTATCAATTTAACTCTAGAATTAAAGGATATACAACGAGAAACAACGTTTGACAACCTTTAAACAGTTTTAATAACTATCTCAAAAATTATCGCTCTGATGCAAACAACTGATGAGTTATCTACTTAAATTTGATGAACAAAACGACTTACGTATTTTAAACATGCTAACCTTTAGCCCGGTAAGCAAATTAAAAAAAAAAACGCAATATGTAGGCTACACGAGAACGGAGACGTCGAGTAACCAAAACAAATGCTTTAAACACATTCGTACACGTTATTTATCAATTTAACTCTAGAATTAAAGGATATACAACGAGAAACAACGTTTGACAACCTTTAAACAGTTTTAATAACTATCTCAAAAATTATCGCTCTGATGCAAACAACTGATGAGTTATCTACTTAAATTTGATGAACAAAACGACTTACGTATTTTAAACATGCTAACCTTTAGCCCGGTAAGCAGATTAAAAAAAAAACGCAATATGTAGGCTACACGAGAACGGAGACGTCGAGTAACCAAAACAAATGCGTTAAACAAATTCGTACACGTTATTTATCAATTTAACTCTAGAATTAAAGGATATACAACGAGAAACAACGTTTGACAACCTTTAAACAGTTTTAATAACTATCTCAAAAATTATCGCTCTGATGCAAACAACTGATGAGTTATCTACTTAAATTTGATGAACAAAACGACTTACGTATTTTAAACATGCTAACCTTTAGCCCGGTAAGCAAATTAAAAAAAAACGCAATATGTAGGCTACACGAGAACGGAGACGTCGAGTAACAAAACAAATGCGTTAAACAAATTCGTACACGTTATTTATCAATTTAACTCTAGAATTAAAGGATATACAACGAGAAACAACGTTTGACAACCTTTAAACAGTTTTAATAACTATCTCAAAAATTATCGCTCTGATGCAAACAACTGATGAGTTATCTACTTAAATATGATGAACAAAACGACTTACGTATTTTAAACATGCTAACCTTTAGCCCGGTAAGCAAATTAAAAAAAAACGCAATATGTAGGCTACACGAGAACGGAGACGTCGAGTAACCAAAACAAATGCGTTAAACAAATTCGTACACGTTATTTATCAATTTAACTCTAGAATTAAAGGATATACAACGAGAAACAACGTTTGACAACCTTTAAATAGTTTTAATAACTATCTCAAAAATTATCGCTCTGATGCAAACAACTGATGAGTTATCTACTTAAATTTGTTGAACAAAACGACTTACGTATTTTAAGCATGCTAACCTTTAGCCCGGTAAGCAAATTAAAAAAAAAACGCAATATGTAGGCTACACGAGAACGGAGACGTCGAGTAACCAAAACAAATGCGTTAAACAAATTCGTACACGTTATTTATCAATTTAACTCTAGAATTAAAGGATATACAACGAGAAACAACGTTTGACAACCTTTAAACAGTTTTAATAACTATCTCAAAAATTATCGCTCTGATGCAAACAACTGATGAGTTATCTACTTAAATTTGATGAACAAAACGACTTACGTATTTTAAACATGCTAACCTTTAGCCCGGTAAGCAAATTAAAAAAAAAACGCAATATGTAGGCTACACGAGAACGGAGACGTCGAGTAACCAAAACAAATGCGTTAAACAAATTCGTACACGTTATTTATCAATTTAACTCTAGAATTAAAGGATATACAACGAGAAACAACGTTTGACAACCTTTAAACAGTTTTAATAACTATCTCAAAAATTATCGCTCTGATGCAAACAACTGATGAGTTATCTACTTAAATTTGATGAACAAAACGACTTACGTATTTTAAACATGCTAACATTTAGCCCGGTAAGCAAATTAAAAAAAAAAGCAGTATGTAGGCTACACGAGAACGGAGACGTCGAGTAACCAAAACAAATGCGTTAAACAAATTCGTACACGTTATTTATCAATTTAACTCTAGAATTAAAGGATATACAACGAGAAACAACGTTTGACAACCTTTAAACAGTTTTAATAACTATCTCAAAAATTATCGCTCTGATGCAAACAACTGATGAGTTATCTACTTAAATATGATGAACAAAACGACTTACGTATTTTAAACATGCTAACCTTTAGCCCGGTAAGCAAATTAAAAAAAAAACGCAATATGTAGGCTACACGAGAACGGAGACGTCGAGGAACCAAAACAAATGCGTTAAACAAATTCGTACACGTTATTTATCAATTTAACTCTAGAATTAAAGGATATACAACGAGAAACAACGTTTGACAACCTTTAAACAGTTTTAATAACTATCTCAAAAATTATCGCTCTGATGCAAACAACTGATGAGTTATCTACTTAAATTTGATGAACAAAACGACTTACGTATTTTAAACATGCTAACCTTTAGCCCGGTAAGCAAATTAAAAAAAAACGCAATATGTAGGCTACACGAGAACGGAGACGTCGAGTAACCAAAACAAATGCGTTAAACAAATTCGTACACGTTATTTATCAATTTAACTCTAGAATTAAGGGATATACAACGAGAAACAGCGTTTGACAACCTTTAAACAGTTTTAATAACTATCTCAAAAATTATCGCTCTGATGCAAACAACTGATGAGTTATCTACTTAAATATGATGAACAAAACGACTTACGTATTTTAAACATGCTAACCTTTAGCCCGGTAAGCAAATTAAAAAAAAAAACGCAATATGTAGGCTACACGAGAACGGAGACGTCGAGTAACCAAAACAAATGCGTTAAACAAATTCGTACACGTTATTTATCAATTTAACTCTAGAATTAAAGGATATACAACGAGAAACAACGTTTGACAACCTTTAAACAGTTTTAATAACTATCTCAAAAATTATCGCTCTGATGCAAACAACTGATGAGTTATCTACTTAAATATGATGAACAAAACGACTTACGTATTTTAAACATGCTAACCTTTAGCCCGGTAAGCAAATTAAAAAAAAAACGCAATATGTAGGCTACACGAGAACGGAGACGTCGAGTAACCAAAACAAATGCGTTAAACAAATTCTTACACGTTATTTATCAATTTAACTCTAGAATTAAAGGATATACAACGAGAAACAACGTTTGACAACCTTTAAACAGTTTTAATAACTATCTCAAAAATTATCGCTCTGATGCAAACAACTGATGAGTTATCTACTTAAATATGATGAACAAAACGACTTACGTATTTTAAGCATGCTAACCTTTAGCCCGGTAAGCAAATTAAAAAAAAAAAAACGCAATATGTAGGCTACACGAGAACGGAGACGTCGAGTAACCAAAACAAATGCGTTAAACAAATTCGTACACGTTATTTATCAATTTAACTCTAGAATTAAAGGATATACAACGAGAAAAAACGTTCGACAACCTTTAAACAGTTTTAATAACTATCTCAAAAATTATCGCTCTGATGCAAACAACTGATGAGTTATCTACTTAAATATGATGAACAAAACGACTTACGTATTTTAAACATGCTAACCTTTAGCCCGGTAATCAAATTGAAAAAAAAAAACGCAATATGTAGGCTACACGAGAACGGAGACGTCGAGTAACCAAAACAAATGCGTTAAACAAATTCGTACACGTTATTTATCAATTTAACTCTAGAATTAAAGGATATACAACGAGAAACAACGTTTGACAACCTTTAAACAGTTTTAATAACTATCTCAAAAATTATCGCTCTGATGCAAACAACTGATGAGTTATCTACTTAAATTTGATGAACAAAACGACTTACGTATTTTAAACATGCTAACCTTTAGCCCGGTAAGCAAATTAAAAAAAAAACGCAATATGTAGGCTACACGAGAACGGAGACGTCGAGTAACCAAAACAAATGCGTTAAACAAATTCGTACACGTTATTTATCAATTTAACTCTAGAATTAAAGGATATACAACGAGAAACAACGTTTGACAACCTTTAAACAGTTTTAATAACTATCTCAAAAATTATCGCTCTGATGCAAACAACTGATGAGTTATCTACTTAAATTTGATGAACAAAACGACTTACGTATTTTAAACATGCTAACCTTTAGCCCGGTAAGCAAATTAAAAAAAAAAACGCAGTATGTAGGCTACACGAGAACGGAGACGTCGAGTAACCAAAACAAATGCGTTAAACAAATTCGTACACGTTATTTATCAATTTAACTCTAGAATTAAAGGATATACAACGAGAAACAACGTTTGACAACCTTTAAACAGTTTTAATAACTATCTCAAAAATTGTCGCTCTGATGCAAACAACTGATGAGTTATCTACTTAAATTTGATGAACAAAACGACTTACGTATTTTAAACATGCTAACCTTTAGCCCGGTAAGCAAATTAAAAAAAAACGCAATATGTAGGCTACACGAGAACGGAGACGTCGAGTAACCAAAACAAATGCGTTAAACAAATTCGTACACGTTATTTATCAATTTAAGTCTAGAGTTAAAGGATATACAACGAGAAACAACGTTTGACAACCTTTAAACAGTTTTAATAACTATCTCAAAAATTATCGCTCTGATGCAAACAACTGATGAGTTATCTACTTAAATTTGATGAACAAAACGACTTACGTATTTTAAACATGCTAACCTTTAGCCCGGTAAGCAAATTAAAAAAAAAACGCAATATGTAGGCTACACGAGAACGGAGACGTCGAGTAACCAAAACAAATGCGTTAAACAAATTCGTACACGTTATTTATCAATTTAACTCTAGAATTAAAGGATATACAACGAGAAACAACGTTTGACAACCTTTAAACAGTTTTAATAACTATCTCAAAAATTATCGCTCTGATGCAAACAACTGATGAGTTATCTACTTAAATTTGATGAACAAAACGACTTACGTATTTTAAACATGCTAACCTTTAGCCCGGTAAGCAAATTAAAAAAAAAAACGCAATATGTAGGCTACACGAGAACGGAGACGTCGAGTAACCAAAACAAATGCGTTAAACAAATTCGTACACGTTATTTATCAATTTAACTCTAGAATTAAAGGATATACAACGAGAAACAACGTTTGACAACCTTTAAACAGTTTTAATAACTATCTCAAAAATTATCGCTCTGATGCAAACAACTGATGAGTTATCTACTTAAATTTGATGAACAAAACGACTTACGTATTTTAAACATGCTAACCTTTAGCCCGGTAAGCAAATTAAAAAAAAAACGCAATATGTAGGCTACACGAGAACGGAGACGTCGAGTAACAAAACAAATGCGTTAAACAAATTCGTACACGTTATTTATCAATTTAACTCTAGAATTAAAGGATATACAACTAGAAACAACGTTTGACAACCTTTAAACAGTTTTAATAACTATCTCAAAAATTATCGCTCTGATGCAAACAACTGATGAGTTATCTACTTAAATATGATGAACAAAACGACTTACGTATTTTAAACATGCTAACCTTTAGCCCGGTAAGCAAATTAAAAAAAAACGCAATATGTAGGCTAAACGAGAACGGAGACGTCGAGTAACCAAAACAAATGCGTTAAACAAATTCGTACACGTTATTTATCAATTTAACTCTAGAATTAAAGGATATACAACGAGAAACAACGTTTGACAACCTTTAAACAGTTTTAATAACTATCTCAAAAATTATCGCTCTGATGCAAACAACTGATGAGTTCTCTACTTAAATTTGTTGAACAAAACGACTTACGTATTTTAAGCATGCTAACCTTTAGCCCGGTAAGCAAATTAAAAAAAAAAACGCAATATGCAGGCTACACGAGAACGGAGACGTCGAGTAACCAAAACAAATGCGTTAAACAAATTCGTACACGTTATTTATCAATTTAACTCTAGAATTAAAGGATATACAACGCGAAACAACGTTTGACAACCTTTAAACAGTTTTAATAACTATCTCAAAAATTATCGCTCTGATGCAAACAACTGATGAGTTATCTACTTAAATTTGATGAACAAAACGACTTACGTATTTTAAACATGCTAACCTTTAGCCCGGTAAGCAAATTAAAAAAAAAAAACGCAATATGTAGGCTACACGAGAACGGAGACGTCGAGTAACCAAAACAAATGCGTTAAACAAATTCGTACACGTTATTTATCAATTTAACTCTAGAATTAAAGGATATACAACGAGAAACAACGTTTGACAACCTTTAAACAGTTTTAATAACTATCTCAAAAATTATCGCTCTGATGCAAACAACTGATGAGTTATCTACTTAAATTTGATGAACAAAACGACTTACGTATTTTAAACATGCTAACCTTTAGCCCGGTAAGCAAATTAAAAAAAAAAAAGCAATATGTAGGCTACACGAGAACGGAGACGTCGAGTAACCAAAACAAATGCGTTAAACAAATTCGTATAAAACGACTTACGTATTTTAAACATGCTAACTTTAGCCGGGTAAGCAAATTAAAAAAAAAACCCAATATGTAGGCTACACGAGAACGGAGACGTCGAGTAACCAAAACAAATGCGTTAAACAAATTCGTATAAAACGACTTACGTATTTTAAACATGCTAACTTTAGCCCGGTAAGCAAATTAAAAAAAAAATCCAATATGTAGGCTACACGAGAACGGAGACGTCGAGTAACCAAAACAAATGCGTTAAACAAATTCGTACACGTTATTTATCAATTTAACTCTAGAATTAAAGGATATACAACGAGAAACAACGTTTGACAACCTTTAAACAGTTTTAATAACTATCTCAAAAATTATCGCTCTGATGCAAACAACTGATGAGTTATCTACTTAAATTTGATGAACAAAACGACTTACGTATTTTAAACATGCTAACCTTTAGCCCGGTAAGCAAATTAAAAAAAAAAAGCAATATGTAGGCTACACGAGAACGGAGACGTCGAGTAACCAAAACAAATGCGTTAAACAAATTCGTATAAAACGACTTACGTATTTTAAACATGCTAACTTTAGCCCGGTAAGCAAATTAAAAAAAAAAACCAATATGTAGGCTACACGAGAACGGAGACGTCGAGTAACCAAAACAAATGCGTTAAACAAATTCGTACACGTTATTTATCAATTTAACTCTAGAATTAAAGGATATACAACGAGAAACAACGTTTGACAACCTTTAAACAGTTTTAATAACTATCTCAAAAATTATCGCTCTGATGCAAACAACTGGTGAGTTATCTACTTAAATTTGTTGAACAAAACGACTTACGTATTTTAAACATGCTAACCTTTAGCCCGGTAAGCAAATTAAAATAAAACGCAATATGTAGGCTACACGAGAACGGAGACGTCGAGTAACCAAAACAAATGCGTTAAACAAATTCGTACACGTTATTTATCAATTTAACTCTAGAATTAAAGGATATACAACGAGAAACAACGTTTGACAACCTTTAAACAGTTTTAATAACTATCTCAAAAATTATCGCTCTGATGCAAACAACTGATGAGTTATCTACTTAAATTTGATGAACAAAACGACTTACGTATTTTAAACATGCTAACCTTTAGCCCGGTAAGCAAATTAAAAAAAACGCAATATGTAGGCTACACGAGAACGGAGACGTCGAGTAACCAAAACAAATGCGTTAAACAAATTCGTACACGTTATTTATCAATTTAACTCTAGAATTAAAGGATATACAACGAGAAACAACGTTTGACAACCTTTAAACAGTTTTAATAACTATCTCAAAAATTATCGCTCTGATGCAAACAACTGATGAGTTATCTACTTAAATTTGTTGAACAAAACGACTTACGTATTTTAAGCATGCTAACCTTTAGCCCGGTAAGCAAATTAAAAAAAAAACGCAATATATAGGCTACACGAGAACGGAGACGTCGAGTAACCAAAACAAATGCGTTAAACAAATTCGTACACGTTATTTATCAATTTAACTCTAGAATTAAAGGATATACAACGAGAAACAACGTTTGACAACCTTTAAACAGTTTTAGTAACTATCTCAAAAATTATCGCTCTGATGCAAACAACTGATGAGTTATCTACTTAAATTTGTTGAACAAAACGACTTACGTATTTTAAACATGCTAACCTTTAGCCCGGTAAGCAAATTAAAAAAAAAAACGCAATATGTAGGCTACACGAGAACGGAGACGTCGAGTAACCAAAACAAATGCGTTAAACAAATTCGTACACGTTATTTATCAATTTAACTCTAGAATTAAAGGATATACAGCGAGAAACAACGTTTGACAACCTTTAAACAGTTTTAATAACTATCTCAAAAATTATCGCTCTGATGCAAACAACTGATGAGTTATCTACTTAAATTTGATGAACAAAACGACTTACGTATTTTAAACATGCTAACCTTTAGCCCGGTAAGCAAATTAAAAAAAAAACGCAATATGTAGGCTACACGAGAACGGAGACGTCGAGTAACCAAAACAAATGCGTTAAACAAATTCGTACACGTTATTTATCAATTTAACTCTAGAATTAAAGGATATACAACGAGAAACAACGTTTGACAACCTTTAAACAATTTTAATAACTATCTCAAAAATTATCGCTCTGATGCAAACAACTGATGAGTTATCTACTTAAATTTGATGAACAAAACGACCTACGTATTTTAAACATGCTAACCTTTTGCCCGGTAAGCAAATTAAAAAAAAAAACGCCATATGTAGGCTACACGAGAACGGAGACGTCGAGTAACCAAAACAAATGCGTTAAACAAATTCGTACACGTTATTTATCAATTTAACTCTAGAATTAAAGGATATACAACGAGAAACAACGTTTGACAACCTTTAACAGTTTTAATAACTGTCTCAAAAATTATCGCTCTGATGCAAACAACTGATGAGTTATCTACTTAAATTTGTTGAACAAAACGACTTACGTATTTTAAACATGCTAACCTTTAGCCCGGTAAGCAAATTAAAAAAAAAACGCAATATGTAGGCTACACGAGAACGGAGACGTCGAGTAACCAAAACAAATGCGTTAAACAAATTCGTACACGTTATTTATCAATTTAACTCTAGAATTAAGGGATATACAACGAGAAACAACGTTTGACAACCTTTAAACAGTTTTAATAACTATCTCAAAAATTATCGCTCTGATGCAAACAACTGATGAGTTATCTACTTAAATTTGATGAACAAAACGACTTACGTATTTTAAACATGCTAACCTTTAGCCCTGTAAGCAAATTAAAAAAAAAACGCAATATGTAGGCTACACGAGAACACGTACAAAACAAATGCGTTAAACAAATTCGTACACGTTATTTATCAATTTAACTCTAGAATTAAAGGATATACAACGAGAAACAACGTTTGACAACCTTTAAACAGTTTTAATAACTATCTCAAAAATTATCGCTCTGATGCAAACAACTGGTGAGTATCTACTTAAATTTGTTGAACAAAACGACTTACGTATTTTAAACATGCTAACCTTTAGCCCGGTAAGCAAATTAAAATAAAACGCAATATGTAGGCTACACGAGAACGGAGACGTCGAGTAACCAAAACAAATGCGTTAAACAAATTCGTACACGTTATTTATCAATTTAACTCTAGAATTAAAGGATATACAACGAGAAACAACGTTTGACAACCTTTAAACAGTTTTAATAACTATCTCAAAAATTATCGCTCTGATGCAAACAACTGATGAGTTATCTACTTAAATTTGATGAACAAAACGACTTACGTATTTTAAACATGCTAACCTTTAGCCCGGTAAGCAAATTAAAAAAAAAAAACGCAATATGTAGGCTACACGAGAACACGTACAAAACAAATGCGTTAAACAAATTCGTACACGTTATTTATCAATTTAACTCTAGAATTAAAGGATATACAACGAGAAACAACGTTTGACAACCTTTAAACAGTTTTAATAACCATCTCAAAAATTATCGCTCTGATGCAAACAACTGATGAGTTATCTACTTAAATTTGATGAACAAAACGACTTACGTATTTTAAACATGCTAACCTTTAGCCCGGTAAGCAAATTAAAAAAAAAAAACGCAATATGTAGGCTACACGAGAACGGAGACGTCGAGTAACCAAAACAAATGCGTTAAACAAATTCGTACACGTTATTTATCAATTTAACTCTAGAATTAAAGGATATACAACGAGAAACAACGTTTGACAACCTTTAAACAGTTTTAATAACCATCTCAAAAATTATCGCTCTGATGCAAACAACTGATGAGTTATCTACTTAAATTTGATGAACAAAACGACTTACGTATTTTAAACATGCTAACCTTTAGCCCCGGTAAGCAAATTAAAAAAAAACGCAATATGTAGGCTACACGAGAACGGAGACGTCGAGTAACAAAAACAAATGCGTTAAACAAATTCGTACACGTTATTTATCAATTTAACTCTAGAATTAAAGGATATACAACGAGAAACAACGTTTGACAACCTTTAAACAGTTTTAATAACTATCTAAAAAATTATCGCTCTGATGTAAACAACTGATGAGTTATCTACTTAAATATGATGAACAAAACGACTTACGTATTTTAAACATGCTAACCTTTAGCCCGGTAAGCAAATTAAAAAAAAAAACGCAATATGTAGGCTACACGAGAACGGAGACGTCGAGTAACCAAAACAAATGCGTTAAACAAATTCGTACACGTTATTTATCAATTTAACTCATTTAACTCTAGAATTAAAGGATATACATCGAGAAACAACGTTTGACAACCTTTAAACAGTTTTAATAACTATCTCAAAAATTGTCGCTCTGATGCAAACAACTGATGAGTTATCTACTTAAATTTGATGAACAAAACGACTTACGTATTTTAAACATGCTAACCTTTAGCCCGGTAAGCAAATTAAAAAAAAAACGCAATATGTAGGCTACACGAGAACGGAGACGTCGAGTAACCAAAACAAATACGTTAAACAAATTCGTACACGTTATTTATCAATTTAACTCTAGAATTAAAGGATATACAAGGAGAAACAACGTTTGACAACTTTTAAACAGTTTTAATAACTATCTCAAAAATTGTCGCTCTGATGCAAACAACTGATGAGTTATCTACTTAAATTTGATGAACAAAACGACTTACGTATTTTAAACATGCTAACCTTTAGCCCGGTAAGCAAATTAAAAAAAAAACGCAATATGTAAGCTACACGAGAACAGAGACGTCGAGTAACCAAAACAAATGCGTAACACAAATTCGTACACGTTATTTATCAATTTAACTCTAGAATTAAAGGATATACAACGAGAAACAACGTTTGACAACCTTTAAACAGTTTTAATAACTATCTCAAAAATTATCGCTCTGATGCAAACAACTGATGAGTTATCTACTTAAATTTGATGAACAAAACGACTTACGTATTTTAAACATGCTAACCTTTAGCCCGGTAAGCAAATTAAAAAAAAAACGCAATATGTAGGCTACACGAGAACGGAGACGTCGAGTAACCAAAACAAATGCGTTAAACAAATTCGTACACGTTATTTATCAATTTAACTCTAGAATTAAAGGATATACAACGAGAAACAACGTTTGACAACCTTTAAACAGTTTTAATAACTATCTCAAAAATTATCGCTCTGATGCAAACAACTGATGAGTTATCTACTCAAATTTGTTGAACAAAACGACTTACGTATTTTAAGCATGCTAACCTTTAGCCCGGTAAGCAAATTAAAAAAAAAACGCAATATGTAGGCTACACGAGAACGGAGACGTCGAGTAACCAAAACAAATGCGTTAAACAAATTCGTACACGTTATTTATCAATTTAACTCTAGAATTAAAGGATATACAACGAGAAACAACGTTTGACAACCTTTAAACAGTTTTAATAACTATCTCAAAAATTATCGCTCTGATGCAAACAACTGATGAGTTATCTATTTAAATTTGTTGAACAAAACGACTTACGTATTTTAAACATGCTAACCTTTAGCCCGGTAAGCAAATTAAAAAAAAAACGCAATATGTAGGCTACACGAGAACGGAGACGTCGAGTAACCAAAACAAATGCGTTAAACAAATTCGTACACGTTATTTATCAATTTAACTCTAGAATTAAAGGATATACAACGAGAAACAACGTTTGACAACCTTTAAACAGTTTTAATAACTATCTCAAAAATTATCGCTCTGATGCAAACAACTGATGCGTTATCTACTTAAATTTGATGAACAAAACGACTTACGTATTTTAAACATGCTAACCTTTAGCCCGGTAAGCAAATTAAAAAAAAAACGCAATATGTAGGCTACACGAGAACGGAGACGTCGAGTAACCAAAACAAATGCGTTAAACAAATTCGTACACGTTATTTATCAATTTAACTCTAGAATTAAAGGATATACAACGAGAAACAACGTTTGACAACCTTTAAACAGTTTTAATAACTATCTCAAAAATTATCGCTCTGATGCAAACAACTGATGAGTTATCTACTTAAATTTGATGAACAAAACGACTTACGTATTTTAAACATGCTAACCTTTAGCCCGGTAAGCAAATTAAAAAAAAAACGCAATATGTAGGCTACACGAGAACGGAGACTTCGAGTAACCAAAACAAATGCGTTAAACAAATTCGTACACGTTATTTATCAATTTAACTCTAGAATTAAAGGATATACAACGAGAAACAACGTTTGACAACCTTTAAACAGTTTTAATAACTATCTCAAAAATTATCGCTCTGATGCAAACAACTGATCAGTTATCTACTTAAATTTGTTGAACAAAACGACTTACGTATTTTAAACATGCTAACCTTTAGCCCGGTAAGCAAATTAAAAAAAAAACGCAATATGTAGGCTACACGAGAACGGAGACGTCGAGTAACCAAAACAAATGCGTTAAACAAATTCGTACACGTTATTTATCAATTTAACTCTAGAATTAAAGGATATACAACGAGAAACAACGTTTGACAACCTTTAAACAGTTTTAATAACTATCTCAAAAATTATCGCTCTGATGCAAACAACTGATGAGTTATCTACTTAAATATGATGAACAAAACGACTTACGTATTTTAAACATGCTAACCTTTAGCCCGGTAAGCAAATTAAAAAAAAACGCAATATGTAGGCTAAACGAGAACGGAGACGTCGAGTAACCAAAACAAATGCGTTAAACAAATTCGTACACGTTATTTATCAATTTAACTCTAGAATTAAAGGATATACAACGAGAAACAACGTTTGACAACCTTTAAACAGTTTTAATAACTATCTCAAAAATTATCGCTCTGATGCAAACAACTGATGAGTTCTCTACTTAAATTTGTTGAACAAAACGACTTACGTATTTTAAGCATGCTAACCTTTAGCCCGGTAAGCAAATTAAAAAAAAAACGCAATATGCAGGCTACACGAGAACGGAGACGTCGAGTAACCAAAACAAATGCGTTAAACAAATTCGTACACGTTATTTATCAATTTAACTCTAGAATTAAAGGATATACAACGCGAAACAACGTTTGACAACCTTTAAACAGTTTTAATAACTATCTCAAAAATTATCGCTCTGATGCAAACAACTGATGAGTTATCTACTTAAATTTGATGAACAAAACGACTTACGTATTTTAAACATGCTAACCTTTAGCCCGGTAAGCAAATTAAAAAAAAAAAACGCAATATGTAGGCTACACGAGAACGGAGACGTCGAGTAACCAAAACAAATGCGTTAAACAAATTCGTACACGTTATTTATCAATTTAACTCTAGAATTAAAGGATATACAACGAGAAACAACGTTTGACAACCTTTAAACAGTTTTAATAACTATCTCAAAAATTATCGCTCTGATGCAAACAACTGATGAGTTATCTACTTAAATTTGATGAACAAAACGACTTACGTATTTTAAACATGCTAACCTTTAGCCCGGTAAGCAAATTAAAAAAAAAAAGCAATATGTAGGCTACACGAGAACGGAGACGTCGAGTAACCAAAACAAATGCGTTAAACAAATTCGTATAAAACGACTTACGTATTTTAAACATGCTAACTTTAGCCGGGTAAGCAAATTAAAAAAAAACCCAATATGTAGGCTACACGAGAACGGAGACGTCGAGTAACCAAAACAAATGCGTTAAACAAATTCGTATAAAACGACTTACGTATTTTAAACATGCTAACTTTAGCCCGGTAAGCAAATTAAAAAAAAAATCCAATATGTAGGCTACACGAGAACGGAGACGTCGAGTAACCAAAACAAATGCGTTAAACAAATTCGTACACGTTATTTATCAATTTAACTCTAGAATTAAAGGATATACAACGAGAAACAACGTTTGACAACCTTTAAACAGTTTTAATAACTATCTCAAAAATTATCGCTCTGATGCAAACAACTGATGAGTTATCTACTTAAATTTGATGAACAAAACGACTTACGTATTTTAAACATGCTAACCTTTAGCCCGGTAAGCAAATTAAAAAAAAAAAGCAATATGTAGGCTACACGAGAACGGAGACGTCGAGTAACCAAAACAAATGCGTTAAACAAATTCGTATAAAACGACTTACGTATTTTAAACATGCTAACTTTAGCCCGGTAAGCAAATTAAAAAAAAAACCCAATATGTAGGCTACACGAGAACGGAGACGTCGAGTAACCAAAACAAATGCGTTAAACAAATTCGTACACGTTATTTATCAATTTAACTCTAGAATTAAAGGATATACAACGAGAAACAACGTTTGACAACCTTTAAACAGTTTTAATAACTATCTCAAAAATTATCGCTCTGATGCAAACAACTGGTGAGTTATCTACTTAAATTTGTTGAACAAAACGACTTACGTATTTTAAACATGCTAACTTTTAGCCCGGTAAGCAAATTAAAATAAAACGCAATATGTAGGCTACACGAGAACGGAGACGTCGAGTAACCAAAACAAATGCGTTAAACAAATTCGTACACGTTATTTATCAATTTAACTCTAGAATTAAAGGATATACAACGAGAAACAACGTTTGACAACCTTTAAACAGTTTTAATAACTATCTCAAAAATTATCGCTCTGATGCAAACAACTGATGAGTTATCTACTTAAATTTGATGAACAAAACGACTTACGTATTTTAAACATGCTAACCTTTAGCCCGGTAAGCAAATTAAAAAAAACGCAATATGTAGGCTACACGAGAACGGAGACGTCGAGTAACCAAAACAAATGCGTTAAACAAATTCGTACACGTTATTTATCAATTTAACTCTAGAATTAAAGGATATACAACGAGAAACAACGTTTGACAACCTTTAAACAGTTTTAATAACTATCTCAAAAATTATCGCTCTGATGCAAACAACTGATGAGTTATCTACTTAAATTTGTTGAACAAAACGACTTACGTATTTTAAGCATGCTAACCTTTAGCCCGGTAAGCAAATTAAAAAAAAAAACGCAATATATAGGCTACACGAGAACGGAGACGTCGAGTAACCAAAACAAATGCGTTAAACAAATTCGTACACGTTATTTATCAATTTAACTCTAGAATTAAAGGATATACAACGAGAAACAACGTTTGACAACCTTTAAACAGTTTTAGTAACTATCTCAAAAATTATCGCTCTGATGCAAACAACTGATGAGTTATCTACTTAAATTTGTTGAACAAAACGACTTACGTATTTTAAACATGCTAACCTTTAGCCCGGTAAGCAAATTAAAAAAAAAACGCAATATGTAGGCTACACGAGAACGGAGACGTCGAGTAACCAAAACAAATGCGTTAAACAAATTCGTACACGTTATTTATCAATTTAACTCTAGAATTAAAGGATATACAGCGAGAAACAACGTTTGACAACCTTTAAACAGTTTTAATAACTATCTCAAAAATTATCGCTCTGATGCAAACAACTGATGAGTTATCTACTTAAATTTGATGAACAAAACGACTTACGTATTTTAAACATGCTAACCTTTAGCCCGGTAAGCAAATTAAAAAAAAAACGCAATATGTAGGCTACACGAGAACGGAGACGTCGAGTAACCAAAACAAATGCGTTAAACAAATTCGTACACGTTATTTATCAATTTAACCTAGAATTAAAGGATATACAACGAGAAACAACGTTTGACAACCTTTAAACAATTTTAAAAACTATCTCAAAAATTATCGCTCTGATGCAAACAACTGATGAGTTATCTACTTAAATTTGATGAACAAAACGACCTACGTATTTTAAACATGCTAACCTTTAGCCCGGTAAGCAAATTAAAAAAAAAACGCCATATGTAGGCTACACGAGAACGGAGACGTCCAGTAACCAAAACAAATGCGTTAAACAAATTCGTACACGTTATTTATCAATTTAACTCTAGAATTAAAGGATATACAACGAGAAACAACGTTTGACAACCTTTAAACAGTTTTAATAACTGTCTCAAAAATTATCGCTCTGATGCAAACAACTGATGAGTTATCTACTTAAATTTGTTGAACAAAACGACTTACGTATTTTAAACATGCTAACCTTTAGCCCGGTAAGCAAATTAAAAAAAAAACGCAATATGTAGGCTACACGAGAACGGAGACGTCGAGTAACCAAAACAAATGCGTTAAACAAATTCGTACACGTTATTTATCAATTTAACTCTAGAATTAAGGGATATACAACGAGAAACAACGTTTGACAACCTTTAAACAGTTTTAATAACTATCTCAAAAATTATCGCTCTGATGCAAACAACTGATGAGTTATCTACTTAAATTTGATGAACAAAACGACTTACGTATTTTAAACATGCTAACCTTTAGCCCGGTAAGCAAATTAAAAAAAAAACGCAATATGTAGGCTACACGAGAACACGTACAAAACAAATGCGTTAAACAAATTCGTACACGTTATTTATCAATTTAACTCTAGAATTAAAGGATATACAACGAGAAACAACGTTTGACAACCTTTAAACAGTTTTAATAACTATCTCAAAAATTATCGCTCTGATGCAAACAACTGGTGAGTTATCTACTTAAATTTGTTGAACAAAACGACTTACGTATTTTAAACATGCTAACCTTTAGCCCGGTAAGCAAATTAAAATAAAACGCAATATGTAGGCTACACGAGAACGGAGACGTCGAGTAACCAAAACAAATGCGTTAAACAAATTCGTACACGTTATTTATCAATTTAGCTCTAGAATTAAAGGATATACAACGAGAAACAACGTTTGACAACCTTTAAACAGTTTTAATAACTATCTCAAAAATTATCGCTCTGATGCAAACAACTGATGAGTTATCTACTTAAATTTGATGAACAAAACGACTTACGTATTTTAAACATGCTAACCTTTAGCCCGGTAAGCAAATTAAAAAAAAAAACGCAATATGTAGGCTACACGAGAACACGTACAAAACAAATGCGTTAAACAAATTCGTACACGTTATTTATCAATTTAACTCTAGAATTAAAGGATATACAACGAGAAACAACGTTTGACAACCTTTAAACAGTTTTAATAACCATCTCAAAAATTATCGCTCTGATGCAAACAACTGATGAGTTATCTACTTAAATTTGATGAACAAAACGACTTACGTATTTTAAACATGCTAACCTTTAGCCCGGTAAGCAAATTAAAAAAAAAAACGCAATATGTAGGCTACACGAGAACGGAGACGTCGAGTAACCAAAACAAATGCGTTAAACAAATTCGTACACGTTATTTATCAATTTAGCTCTAGAATTAAAGGATATACAACGAGAAACAACGTTTGACAACCTTTAAACAGTTTTAATAACCATCTCAAAAATTATCGCTCTGATGCAAACAACTGATGAGTTATCTACTTAAATTTGATGAACAAAACGACTTACGTATTTTAAACATGCTAACCTTTAGCCCGGTAAGCAAATTAAAAAAAAACGCAATATGTAGGCTACACGAGAACGGAGACGTCGAGTAACCAAAACAAATGCGTTAAACAAATTCGTACACGTTATTTATCAATTTAACTCTAGAATTAAAGGATATACAACGAGAAACAACGTTTGACAACCTTTAAACAGTTTTAATAACTATCTAAAAAATTATCGCTCTGATGTAAACAACTGATGAGTTATCTACTTAAATATGATGAACAAAACGACTTACGTATTTTAAACATGCTAACCTTTAGCCCGGTAAGCAAATTAAAAAAAAAACGCAATATGTAGGCTACACGAGAACGGAGACGTCGAGTAACCAAAACAAATGCGTTAAACAAATTCGTACACGTTATTTATCAATTTAACTCTAGAATTAAAGGATATACATCGAGAAACAACGTTTGACAACCTTTAAACAGTTTTAATAACTATCTCAAAAATTGTCGCTCTGATGCAAACAACTGATGAGTTATCTACTTAAATTTGATGAACAAAACGACTTACGTATTTTAAACATGCTAACCTTTAGCCCGGTAAGCAAATTAAAAAAAAAAACGCAATATGTAGGCTACACGAGAACGGAGACGTCGAGTAACCAAAACAAATACGTTAAACAAATTCGTACACGTTATTTATCAATTTAACTCTAGAATTAAAGGATATACAAGGAGAAACAACGTTTGACAACTTTTAAACAGTTTTAATAACTATCTCAAAAATTGTCGCTCTGATGCAAACAACTGATGAGTTATCTACTTAAATTTGATGAACAAAACGACTTACGTATTTTAAACATGCTAACCTTTAGCCCGGTAAGCAAATTAAAAAAAAAACGCAATATGTAAGCTACACGAGAACAGAGACGTCGAGTAACCAAAACAAATGCGTAACACAAATTCGTACACGTTATTTATCAATTTAACTCTAGAATTAAAGGATATACAACGAGAAACAACGTTTGACAACCTTTAAACAGTTTTAATAACTATCTCAAAAATTATCGCTCTGATGCAAACAACTGATGAGTTATCTACTTAAATTTGATGAACAAAACGACTTACGTATTTTAAACATGCTAACCTTTAGCCCGGTAAGCAAATTAAAAAAAAAAACGCAATATGTAGGCTACACGAGAACGGAGACGTCGAGTAACCAAAACAAATGCGTTAAACAAATTCGTACACGTTATTTATCAATTTAACTCTAGAATTAAAGGATATACAACGAGAAACAACGTTTGACAACCTTTAAACAGTTTTAATAACTATCTCAAAAATTATCGCTCTGATGCAAACAACTGATGAGTTATCTACTCAAATTTGTTGAACAAAACGACTTACGTATTTTAAGCATGCTAACCTTTAGCCCGGTAAGCAAATTAAAAAAAAAACGCAATATGTAGGCTACACGAGAACGGAGACGTCGAGTAACCAAAACAAATGCGTTAAACAAATTCGTACACGTTATTTATCAATTTAACTCTAGAATTAAAGGATATACAACGAGAAACAACGTTTGACAACCTTTAAACAGTTTTAATAACTATCTCAAAAATTATCGCTCTGATGCAAACAACTGATGAGTTATCTACTTAAATTTGTTGAACAAAACGACTTACGTATTTTAAACATGCTAACCTTTAGCCCGGTAAGCAAATTAAAAAAAAAACGCAATATGTAGGCTACACGAGAACGGAGACGTCGAGTAACCAAAACAAATGCGTTAAACAAATTCGTACACGTTATTTATCAATTTAACTCTAGAATTAAAGGATATACAACGAGAAACAACGTTTGACAACCTTTAAACAGTTTTAATAACTATCTCAAAAATTATCGCTCTGATGCAAACAACTGATGCGTTATCTACTTAAATTTGATGAACAAAACGACTTACGTATTTTAAACATGCTAACCTTTAGCCCGGTAAGCAAATTAAAAAAAAAACGCAATATGTAGGCTACACGAGAACGGAGACGTCGAGTAACCAAAACAAATGCGTTAAACAAATTCGTACACGTTATTTATCAATTTAACTCTAGAATTAAAGGATATACAACGAGAAACAACGTTTGACAACCTTTAAACAGTTTTAATAACTATCTCAAAAATTATCGCTCTGATGCAAACAACTGATGAGTTATCTACTTAAATTTGATGAACAAAACGACTTACGTATTTTAAACATGCTAACCTTTAGCCCGGTAAGCAAATTAAAAAAAAAACGCAATATGTAGGCTACACGAGAACGGAGACTTCGAGTAACCAAAACAAATGCGTTAAACAAATTCGTACACGTTATTTATCAATTTAACTCTAGAATTAAAGGATATACAACGAGAAACAACGTTTGACAACCTTTAAACAGTTTTAATAACTATCTCAAAAATTATCGCTCTGATGCAAACAACTGATCAGTTATCTACTTAAATTTGTTGAACAAAACGACTTACGTATTTTAAACATGCTAACCTTTAGCCCGGTAAGCAAATTAAAAAAAAAACGCAATATGTAGGCTACACGAGAACGGAGACGTCGAGTAACCAAAACAAATGCGTTAAACAAATTCGTACACGTTATTTATCAATTTAACTCTAGAATTAAAGGATATACAACGAGAAACAACGTTTGACAACCTTTAAACAGTTTTAATAACTATCTTAAAAATTATCGCTCTGATGCAAACAACTGATGAGTTATCTACTTAAATTTGATGAACAAAACGACTTACGTATTTTAAACATGCTAACCTTTAGCGCGGTAAGCAAATTAAAAAAAAAACGCAATATGTAGGCTACACGAGAACGGAGACGTCGAGTAACCAAAGCAAATGCGTTAAACAAATTCGTACACGTTATTTATCAATTTAACTCTAGAATTAAAGGATATACAACGAGAAACAACGTTTGACAACCTTTAAACAGTTTTAATAACTATCTCAAAAATTATCGCTCTGATGCAAACAACTGATGAGTTATCTACTTAAATATGATGAACAAAACGACTTACGTATTTTAAACATGCTAACCTTTAGCCCGGTAAGCAAATTAAAAAAAAAACGCAATATGTAGGCTACGCGAGAACTGAGACGTCGAGTAACCAAAACAAATGCGTTAAACAAATTCGTACACGTTATTTATCAATTTAACTCTAGAATTAAAGGATATACAACGAGAACCAACGTTTGACAACCTTTAAACAGTTTTAATAACTATCTCAAAAATTATCGCTCTGATGCAAACAACTGATGAGTTATCTACTTAAATATGATGAACAAAACGACTTACGTATTTTAAACATGCTAACCTTTAGCCCGGTAAGCAAATTAAAAAAAAAACGCAATATGTAGGCTACACGAGAACGGAGACGTCGAGTAACCAAAACAAATGCGTTAAACAAATTCGTACACGTTATTTATCAATTTAACTCTAGAATTAAAGGATATACAACGAGAAACAACGTTTGACAACCTTTAAACAGTTTTAATAACTATCTCAAAAATTGTCGCTCTGATGCAAACAACTGATGAGTTATCTACTTAAATTTGTTGAACAAAACGACTTACGTATTTTAAACATGCTAACTTTTAGCCCGGTAAGCAAATTTAAAAAAAAACGCAATATGTAGGCTACACGAGAACGGAGACGTCGAGTAACCAAAACAAATGCGTTAAACAAATTCGTACACGTTATTTATGAATTTAACTCTAGAATTAAAGGATATACAACGAGAAACAACGTTTGACAACCTTTAAACAGTTTTAATAACTATCTCAAAAATTATCGCTCTGATGCAAACAACTGATGAGTTATCTACTTAAATATGATGAACAAAACGACTTACGTATTTTAAACATGCTAACCTTTAGCCCGGTAAGCAAATTAAAAAAAAAACGCAATATGTAGGCTACGCGAGAACGGAGACGTCGAGTAACCAAAACAAATGCGTTAAACAAATTCGTACACGTTATTTATCAATTTAACTCTAGAATTAAAGGATATACAACGAGAAACAACGTTTGACAACGTTTAAACAGTTTTAATAACTATCTCAAAAATTATCGCTCTGATGCAAACAACTGATGAGTTATCTACTTAAATATGATGAACAAAACGACTTACGTATTTTAAACATGCTAACCTTTAGCCCGGTAAGCAAATTAAAAAAAAACGCAATATGTAGGCTACACGAGAACGGAGACGTCGAGTAACCAAAACAAATGCGTTAAACAAATTCGTACACGTTATTTATCAATTTAACTCTAGAATTAAAGGATATACAACGAGAAACAACGTTTGACAACCTTTAAACAGTTTTAATAACTATCTCAAAAATTGTCGCTCTGATGCAAACAACTGATGAGTTATCTACTTAAATTTGTTGAACAAAACGACCTACGTATTTTAAACATGCTAACTTTTAGCCCGGTAAGCAAATTTAAAAAAAACGCAATATGTAGGCTACACGAGAACGGAGACGTCGAGTAACCAAAACAAATGCGTTAAACAAATTCGTACACGTTATTTATCAATTTAACTCTAGAATTAAAGGATATACAACGAGAAACAACGTTTGACAACCTTTAAACAGTTTTAATAACTATCTCAAAAATTGTCGCTCTGATGCAAACAACTGATGAGTTATCTACTTAAATTTGATGAACAAAACGACTTACGTATTTTAAACATGCTAACCTCTAGCCCGGTAAGCAAATTAAAAAAAAAACGCAATATGTAGGCTACACGAGAACGGAGACGTCGAGTAACCAAAACAAATGCGTTAAACAAATTCGTACACCTTATTTATCAATTTAACTCTAGAATTAAAGGATATACAACGAGAAACAACGTTTGACAACCTTTAAACAGTTTTAAAAACTATCTCAAAAATTATCGCTCTGATGCAAACAACTGATGAGTTATCTACTTAAATTTGATGAACAAAACGACTTACGTATTTTAAACATGCTAACCTTTACCCCGTTAACAAATTAAAAAAAGACGCAATATGTAGGCTACACGAGAACGGAGACGTCGATTAACCAAAACAAATGCGTTAAACAAATTCGTACACGTTATTTATCAATTTAACTCTAGAATTAAAGGATATACAACGAGAAACAACGTTTGACAACCTTTAAACAGTTTTAATAACTATCTCAAAAATTGTCGCTCTGATGCAAACAACTGATGAGTTATCTACTTAAATTTGTTGAACAAAACGACTTACGTATTTTAAACATGCTAACCTTTAGCCCGGTAAGCAAATTAAAAAAAAAACGCAATATGTAGGCTACACGAGAACGGAGACGTCGAGTTACCAAAACAAATGCGCTAAACAAATTCTTTCACGTTATTTATCAATTTAACTCTAGAATTAAAGGATATACAACGAGAAACAACGTTTGACAACCTTTAAACAGTTTTAATAACTATCTCAAAAATTGTCGCTCTGATGCAAACAACTGATGAGTTATCTACTTAAATTTGATGAACGAAACGACTTACGTATTTTAAACATGCTAACCTTTAGCCCGGTAAGCAAATTAAAAAAAACGCAATATGTAGGCTACACGAGAACGGAGACGTCGAGTAACCAAAACAAATGCGTTAAACAAATTCGTACACGTTATTTATCAATTTAACTCTAGAATTAAAGGATATACAACGAGAAACAACGTTTGACAACCTTTAAACAGTTTTAATAACTATCTCAAAAATTATCGCTCTGATGCAAACAACTGATGAGTTATCTACTTAAATTTGATGAACAAAACGACTTACGTATTTTAAACATGCTAACATTTAGCCCGGTAAGCAAATAAAAAAAAAAACGCAATATGTAGGCTACACGAGAACGGAGACGTCGAGTAACCAAAACAAATGCGTTAAACAAATTCGTACACGTTATTTATCAATTTAACTCTAGAATTAAAGGATATACAACGAGAAACAACGTTTGACAACCTTTAAACAGTTTTAATAACTATCTCAAAAATTATCGCTCTGATGCAAACAACTGATGAGTTATCTACTTAAATTTGTTGAACAAAACGACTTACGTATTTTAAACATGCTAACCTTTAGCCCGGTAAGCAAATTAAAAAAAAACGCAATATGTAGGCTACACGAGAACGGAGACGTCGAGTAACCAAAACAAATGCGTTAAACAAATTCGTACACGTTATTTATCAATTTAACTCTAGAATTAAAGGATATACAACGAGAAACAACGTTTGACAACCTTTAAACAGTTTTAATAACTATCTCAAAAATTATCGATCTGATGCAAACAACTGATGAGTTATCTACTTAAATATGATGAACAAAACGACTTACGTATTTTAAACATGCTAACCTTTAGCCCGGTAAGCAAATTAAAAAAAAAACGCAATATGTAGGCTACACGAGAACGGAGACGTCGAGTAACCAAAACAAATGCGTTAAACAAATTCGTACACGTTATTTATCAATTTAACTCTAGAATTAAAGGATATACAACGAGAAACAACGTTTGACAACCTTTAAACAGTTTTATTAACTATCTCAAAAATTGTCGCTCTGATGCAAACAACTGATGAGTTATCTACTTAAATTTGTTGAACAAAACGACCTACGTATTTTAAACATGCTAACTTTTAGCCCGGTAAGCAAATTTAAAAAAAACGCAATATGTAGGCTACACGAGAACGGAGACGTCGAGTAACCAAAACAAATGCGTTAAACAAATTCGTACACGTTATTTATCAATTTAACTCTAGAATTAAAGGATATACAACGAGAAACAACGTTTGACAACCTTTAAACAGTTTTAATAACTATCTCAAAAATTATCGCTCTGATGCAAACAACTGATGAGTTATCTACTTAAATTTGATGAACAAAACGACTTACGTATTTTAAACATGCTAACCTCTAGCCCGGTAAGCAAATTAAAAAAAAAACGCAATATGTAGGCTACACGAGAACGGAGACGTCGAGTAACCAAAACAAATGCGTTAAACAAATTCGTACACCTTATTTATCAATTTAACTCTAGAATTAAAGGATATACAACGAGAAACAACGTTTGACAACCTTTAAACAGTTTTAATAACTATCTCAAAAATTATCGCTCTGATGCAAACAACTGATGAGTTATCTACTTAAATTTGATGAACAAAACGACTTACGTATTTTAAACATGCTAACCTTTAGCCCGGTAAACAAATTAAAAAAAGACGCAATATGTAGGCTACACGAGAACGGAGACGTCGATTAACCAAAACAAATGCGTTAAACAAATTCGTACACGTTATTTATCAATTTAACTCTAGAATTAAAGGATATACAACGAGAAACAACGTTTGACAACCTTTAAACAGTTTTAATAACTATCTCAAAAATTGTCGCTCTGATGCAAACAACTGATGAGTTATCTACTTAAATTTGATGAACAAAACGACTTACGTATTTTAAACATGCTAACCTCTAGCCCGGTAAGCAAATTAAAAAAAAAACGCAATATGTAGGCTACACGAGAACGGAGACGTCGAGTAACCAAAACAAATGCGTTAAACAAATTCGTACACCTTATTTATCAATTTAACTCTAGAATTAAAGGATATACAACGAGAAACAACGTTTGACAACCTTTAAACAGTTTTAATAACTATCTCAAAAATTATCGCTCTGATGCAAACAACTGATGAGTTATCTACTTAAATTTGATGAACAAAACGACTTACGTATTTTAAATATGCTAACCTTTAGCCCGGTAAACAAATTAAAAAAAGACGCAATATGTAGGCTACACGAAAACGGAGACGTCGATTAACCAAAACAAATGCGTTAAACAAATTCGTACACGTTATTTATCAATTTAACTCTAGAATTAAAGGATATACAACGAGAAACAACGTTTGACAACCTTTAAACAGTTTTAATAACTATCTCAAAAATTGTCGCTCTGATGCAAACAACTGATGAGTTATCTACTTAAATTTGTTGAACAAAACGACTTACGTATTTTAAACATGCTAACCTTTAGCCCGGTAAGCAAATTAAAAAAAAAAACGCAATATGTAGGCTACACGAGAACGGAGACGTCGAGTTACCAAAACAAATGCGTTAAACAAATTCTTTCACGTTATTTATCAATTTAACTCTAGAATTAAAGGATATACAACGAGAAACAACGTTTGACAACCTTTAAACAGTTTTAATAACTATCTCAAAAATTGTCGCTCTGATGCAAACAACTGATGAGTTATCTACTTAAATTTGATGAACAAAACGACTTACGTATTTTAAACATGCTAACCTTTAGCCCGGTAAGCAAATTAAAAAAAACGCAATATGTAGGCTACACGAGAACGGAGACGTCGAGTAACCAAAACAAATGCGTTAAACAAATTCGTACACGTTATTTATCAATTTAACTCTAGAATTAAAGGATATACAACGAGAAACAACGTTTGACAACCTTTAAACAGTTTTAATAACTATCTCAAAAATTATCGCTCTGATGCAAACAACTGATGAGTTATCTACTTAAATTTGATGAACAAAACGACTTACGTATTTTAAACATGCTAACCTTTAGCCCGGTAAGCAAATAAAAAAAAAAAAGCAATATGTAGGCTACACGAGAACGGAGACGTCGAGTAACCAAAACAAATGCGTTAAACAAATTCGTACACGTTATTTATCAATTTAACTCTAGAATTAAAGGATATACAACGAGAAACAACGTTTGACAACCTTTAAACAGTTTTAATAACTATCTCAAAAATTATCGCTCTGATGCAAACAACTGATGAGTTATCTACTTAAATTTGTTGAACAAAACGACTTACGTATTTTAAACATGCTAACCTTTAGCCCGGTAAGCAAATTAAAAAAAAAACGCAATATGTAGGCTACACGAGAACGGCGACGTCGAGTAACCAAAACAAATGCGTTAAACAAATTCGTACACGTTATTTATCAATTTAACTCTAGAATTAAAGGATATACAACGAGAAACAACGTTTGACAACCTTTAAACAGTTTTAATAACTATCTCAAAAATTATCGCTCTGATGCAAACAACTGATGAGTTATCTACTTAAATATGATGAACAAAACGACTTACGTATTTTAAACATGCTAACCTTTAGCCCGGTAAGCAAATTAAAAAAAAACGCAATATGTAGGCTACACGAGAACGGAGACGTCGAGTAACCAAAACAAATGCGTTAAACAAATTCGTACACGTTATTTATCAATTTAACTCTAGAATTAAAGGATATACAACGAGAAACAACGTTTGACAACCTTTAAACAGTTTTAATAACTATCTCAAAAATTGTCGCTCTGATGCAAACAACTGATGAGTTATCTACTTAAATTTGTTGAACAAAACGACTTACGTATTTTAAACATGCTAACCTTTAGCCCGGTAAGCAAATTAAAAAAAAAACGCAATATGTAGGCTACACGAGAACGGAGACGTCGAGTAACCAAAACAAATGCGTTAAACAAATTCGTACACGTTATTTATCAATTTAACTCTAGAATTTAAGGATATACAACGAGAAACAACGTTTGACAACCTTTAAACAGTTTTAATAACTATCTCAAAAATTATCGTTCTGATGCAAACAACTGATGAGTTATCTACTTAAATATGATGAACAAAACGACTTACGTATTTTAAACATGCTAACCTTTAGCCCGGTAAGCAAATTAAAATAAAACGCAATATGTAGGCTACGCGAGAACGGAGACGTCGAGTAACCAAAACAAATGCGTTAAACAAATTCGTACACGTTATTTATCAATTTAACTCTAGCATTAAAGGATATACAACGAGAAACAACGTTTGACAACCTTTAAACAGTTTTAATAACTATCTCAAAAATTATCGTTCTGATGCAAACAACTGATGAGTTATCTACTTAAATATGATGAACAAAACGACTTACGTATTTTAAACATGCTAACCTTTAGCCCGGTAAGCAAATTAAAAAAAAAACGCAATATGTAGGCTACACGAGAACGGAGACGTCGAGTAACCAAAACAAATGCGTTAAACAAATTCGTACACGTTATTTATCAATTTAACTCTAGAATTAAAGGATATACAACGAGAAACAACGTTTGACAACCTTTAAACAGTTTTAATAACTATCTCAAAAATTATCGCTCTGATGCAAACAACTGATGAGTTATCTACTTAAATTTGATGAACAAAACGACTTACGTATTTTAAACATGCTAACCTTTAGCCCGGTAAGCAAATTAAAAAAAAAAACGCAATATGTAGGCTACACGAGAACGGAGACGTCGAGTAACCAAAACAAATGCGTTAAACAAATTCGTACACGTTATTTATCAATTTAACTCTAGAATTAAAGGATATACAACGAGAAACAACGTTTGACAACCTTTAAACAGTTTTAATAACTATCTCAAAAATTATCGCTCTGATGCAAACAACTGATGAGTTATCTACTTAAATTTGATGAACAAAACGACTTACGTATTTTAAACATGCTAACCTTTAGCCCGGTAAGCAAATTAAAAAAAACGCAATATGTAGGCTACACGAGAACGGAGACGTCGAGTAACCAAAACAAATGCGTTAAACAAATTCGTACACGTTATTTATCAATTTAACTCTAGAATTAAAGGATATACAACGAGAAACAACGTTTGACAACCTTTAAACAGTTTTAATAACTATCTCAAAAATTATCGCTCTGATGCAAACAACTGATGAGTTATCTACTTAAATTTGATGAACAAAACGACTTACGTATTTTAAACATGCTAACCTTTAGCCCGGTAAGCAAATAAAAAAAAAAACGCAATATGTAGGCTACACGAGAACGGAGACGTCGAGTAACCAAAACAAATGCGTTAAACAAATTCGTACACGTTATTTATCAATTTAACTCTAGAATTAAAGGATATACAACGAGAAACAACGTTTGACAACCTTTAAACAGTTTTAATAACTATCTCAAAAATTATCGCTCTGATGCAAACAACTGATGAGTTATCTACTTAAATTTGTTGAACAAAACGACTTACGTATTTTAAACATGCTAACCTTTAGCCCGGTAAGCAAATTAAAAAAAAAACGCAATATGTAGGCTACACGAGAACGGAGACGTCGAGTAACCAAAACAAATGCGTTAAACAAATTCGTACACGTTATTTATCAATTTAACTCTAGAATTAAAGGATATACAACGAGAAACAACGTTTGACAACCTTTAAACAGTTTTAATAACTATCTCAAAAATTATCGCTCTGATGCAAACAACTGATGAGTTATCTACTTAAATATGATGAACAAAACGACTTACGTATTTTAAACATGCTAACCTTTAGCCCGGTAAGCAAATTAAAAAAAAAAACGCAATATGTAGGCTACACGAGAACGGAGACGTCGAGTAACCAAAACAAATGCGTTACACAAATTCGTACACGTTATTTATCAATTTAACTCTAGAATTAAAGGATATACAACGAGAAACAACGATTGACAACCTTTAAACAGTTTTAATAACTATCTCAAAAATTGTCGCTCTGATGCAAACAACTGATGAGTTATCTACTTAAATTTGTTGAACAAAACGACTTACGTATTTTAAACATGCTAACCTTTAGCCCGGTAAGCAAATTAAAAAAAAAACGCAATATGTAGGCTACACGAGAACGGAGACGTCGAGTAACCAAAACAAATGCGTTAAACAAATTCGTACACGTTATTTATCAATTTAACTCTAGAATTTAAGGATATACAACGAGAAACAACGTTTGACAACCTTCAAACAGTTTTAATAACTATCTCAAAAATTATCGTTCTGATGCAAACAACTGATGAGTTATCTACTTAAATATGATGAACAAAACGACTTACGTATTTTAAACATGCTAACCTTTAGCCCGGTAAGCAAATTAAAAAAAAAACGCAATATGTAGGCTACGCGAGAACGGAGACGTCGAGTAACCAAAACAAATGCGTTAAACAAATTCGTACACGTTATTTATCAATTTAACTCTAGCATTAAAGGATATACAACGAGAAACAACGTTTGACAACCTTTAAACAGTTTTAATAACTATCTCAAAAATTATCGCTCTGATGCAAACAACTGATGAGTTATCTACTTAAATATGATGAACAAAACGACATACGTATTTTAAACATGCTAACCTTTAGCCCGGTAAGCAAATTAAAAAAAAAACGCAATATGTAGGGTACACGAGAACGGAGACGTCGAGTAACCAAAACAAATGCGTTAAACAAATTCGTACACGTTATTTATCAATTTAACTCTAGAATTAAAGGATATACAACGAGAAACAACGTTTGACAACCTTTAAACAGTTTTAATAACTATCTCAAAAATTATCGCTCTGATGCAAACAACTGATGAGTTATCTACTTAAATTTGATGAACAAAACGACTTACGTATTTTAAACATGCTAACCTTTAGCCCGGTAAGCAAATTAAAAAAAAAAACGCAATATGTAGGCTACACGAGAACGGAGACGTCGAGTAACCAAAACAAATGCGTTAAACAATTTCGTACACGTTATTTATCAATTTAACTCTAGAATTAAAGGATATACAACGAGAAACAACGTTTGACAACCTTTAAACAGTTTTAATAACTATCTCAAAAATTATCGCTCTGATGCAAACAACTGATGAGTTATCTACTTAAATTTGATGAACAAAACGACTTACGTATTTTAAACATGCTAACCTTTAGCCCGGTAAGCAAATTAAAAAAAAAAACGCAATATGTAGGCTACACGAGAACGGAGACGTCGAGTAACCAAAACAAATGCGTTAAACAAATTCGTACACGTTATTTATCAATTTAACTCTAGAATTAAAGGATATACAACGAGAAACAACGTTTGACAACCTTTAAACAGTTTTAATAACTATCTCAAAAATTGTCGCTCTGATGCAAACAACTGATGAGTTATCTACTTAAATTTGATGAGCAAAACGACTTACGTATTTTAAAAATGCTAACCTTTAGCCCGGTAAGCAAATTAAAAAAAAAACGCAATATGTAGGCTACACGAGAACGGAGACGTCGAGTAACCAAAACAAATGCGTTAAACAAATTCGTACACGTTATTTATCAATTTAACTCTAGAATTAAAGGATATACAACGAGAAACAACGTTTGACAACCTTTAAACAGTTTTAATAACTATCTCAAAAATTATCGCTCTGATGCAAACATCTGATGAGTTATCTACTTAAATTTGATGAACAAAACGACTTACGTATTTTAAACATGCTAACCTTTAGCCCGGTAAGCAAATTAAAAAAAAAACGCAATATGTAGGCTACACGAGAACGGAGACGTCGAGTAACCAAAACAAATGCGTTAAACAAATTCGTACACGTTATTTATCAATTTAACTCTAGAATTAAAGGATATACAACGAGAAACGACGTTTGACAACCTTTAAACAGTTTTAATAACTATCTCAAAAATTATCGCTCTGATGCACACAACTGATGAGTTATCTACTTAAATTTGTTGAACAAAACGACTTACGTATTTTAAACATGTTAACCTTTAGCCCGGTAAGCAAATTAAAAAAAAAACGCAATATGTAGGCTACACGAGAACGGAGACGTCGAGTAACCAAAACAAATGCGTTAAACAAATTCGTACACGTTATTTATCAATTTAACTCTAGAATTAAAGGATATACAACGAGAAACAACGTTTGACAACCTTTAAACAGTTTTAATAACTATCTCAAAAATTATCGCTCTGATGCAAACAACTGATGAGTTATCTACTTAAATATGATGAACAAAACGACTTACGTATTTTAAACATGCTAACCTTTAGCCCGGTAAGCAAATTAAAAAAAAAACGCAATATGTAGGCTACACGAGAACGGAGACGTCGAGTAACCAAAACAAATGCGTTAAACAAATTCGTACACGTTATTTATCAATTTAACTCTAGAATTAAAGGATATACAACGAGAAACAACGTTTGACAACCTTTAAACAGTTTTAATAACTATCTCAAAAATTATCGCTCTGATGCAAACAACTGATGAGTTATCTACTTAAATTTGATGAACAAAACGACTTACGTATTTTAAACATGCTAACCTTTAGCCCGGTAAGCAAATTAAAAAAAAAACGCAATATGTAGGCTACACGAGAACGGAGACGTCGAGTAACCAAAACAAATGCGTTAAACAAATTCGTACACGTTATTTATCAATTTAACTCTAGAATTAAAGGATATACAACGAGAAACAACGTTTGACAACCTTTAAACAGTTTTAATAACTATCTCAAAAATTATCGCTCTGATGCAAACAACTGATGAGTTATCTACTTAAATTTGATGAACAAAACGACTTACGTATTTTAAACATGCTAACCTTTAGCCCGGTAAGCAAATTAAAAAAAAAACGCAATATGTAGGCTACACGAGAACGGAGACGTCGAGTAACCAAAACAAATGCGTTAAACAAATTCGTACACGTTATTTATCAATTTAACTCTAGAATTAAAGGATATACAACGAGAAACAACGTTTGACAACCTTTAAACAGTTTTAATAACTATCTCAAAAATTGTCGCTCTGATGCAAACAACTGATGAGTTATCTACTTAAATTTGATGAACAAAACGACTTACGTATTTTAAACATGCTAACCTTTAGCCCGGTAAGCAAATTAAAAAAAAAACGCAATATGTAGGCTACACGAGAACGGAGACGTCGAGTAACCAAAACAAATGCGTTAAACAAATTCGTATACGTTATTTATCAATTTAACTCTAGAATTAAAGGATATACAACGAGAAACAACGTTTGACAACCTTTAAACAGTTTTAATAACTATCTCAAAAATTATCGCTCTGATGCAAACAACTGATGAGTTATCTACTTAAATTTGATGAACAAAACGACTTACGTATTTTAAACATGCTAACCTTTAGCCCGGTAAGCAAATTAAAAAAAAAACGCAATATGTAGGCTACACGAGAACGGAGACGTCGAGTAACCAAAACAAATGCGTTAAACAAATTCGTACACGTTATTTATCAATTTAACTCTAGAATTAAAGGATATACAACGAGAAACAACGTTTGACAACCTTTAAACAGTTTTAATAACTATCTCAAAAATTAGCGCTCTGATGCACACAACTGATGATTTATCTACTTAAATTTGTTGAACAAAACGACTTACGTATTTTAAACATGCTAACCTTTAGCCCGGTAAGCAAATTAAAAAAAAAACGCAATATGTAGGCTACACGAGAACGGAGACGTCGAGTAACCAAAACAAATGCGTTAAACAAATTCGTACACGTTATTTATCAATTTAACTCTAGAATTAAAGGATATACAACGAGAAACAACGTTTGACAACCTTTAAACAGTTTTAATAACTATCTCAAAAATTATCGCTCTGATGCAAACAACTGATGAGTTATCTACTTAAATTTGATGAACAAAACGACTTACGTATTTTAAACATGCTAACCTTTAGCCCGGTAAGCAAATTAAAAAAAAAACGCAATATGTAGGCTACACGAGAACGGAGACGTCGAGTAACCAAAACAAATGCGTTAAACAAATTCGTACACGTTATTTATCAATTTAACTCTAGAATTAAAGGATATACAACGAGAAACAACGTTTGACAACCTTTAAACAGTTTTAATAACTATCTCAAAAATTATCGCTCTGATGCAAACAACTGATGAGTTATCTACTTAAATTTGATGAACAAAACGACTTACGTATTTTAAACATGCTAACCTTTAGCCCGGTAAGCAAATTAAAAAAAAAACGCAATATGTAGGCTACACGAGAACGGAGACGTCGAGTAACCAAAACAAATGCGTTAAACAAATTCGTACACGTTATTTATCAATTTAACTCTAGAATTAAAGGATATACAACGAGAAACAACGTTTGACAACCTTTAAACAGTTTTAATAACTATCTCAAAAATTGTCGCTCTGATGCAAACAACTGATGAGTTATCTACTTAAATTTGATGAACAAAACGACTTACGTATTTTAAACATGCTAACCTTTAGCCCGGTAAGCAAATTAAAAAAAAAACGCAATATGTAGGCTACACGAGAACGGAGACGTCGAGTAACCAAAACAAATGCGTTAAACAAATTCGTACACGTTATTTATCAATTTAACTCTAGAATTAAAGGATATACAACGAGAAACAACGTTTGACAACCTTTAAACAGTTTTAATAACTATCTCAAAAATTATCGCTCTGATGCAAACAACTGATGAGTTATCTACTTAAATTTGATGAACAAAACGACTTACGTATTTTAAACATGCTAACCTTTAGCCCGGTAAGCAAATTAAAAAAAAAAACGCAATATGTAGGCTACACGAGAACGGAGACGTCGAGTAACCAAAACAAATGCGTTAAACAAATTCGTACACGTTATTTATCAATTTAACTCTAGAATTAAAGGATATACAACGAGAAACAACGTTTGACAACCTTTAAACAGTTTTAATAACTATCTCAAAAATTAGCGCTCTGATGCACACAACTGATGATTTATCTACTTAAATTTGTTGAACAAAACGACTTACGTATTTTAAACATGCTAACCTTTAGCCCGGTAAGCAAATTAAAAAAAAAACGCAATATGTAGGCTACACGAGAACGGAGACGTCGAGTAACCAAAACAAATGCGTTAAACAAATTCGTACACGTTATTTATCAATTTAACTCTAGAATTAAAGGATATACAACGAGAAACAACGTTTGACAACCTTTAAACAGTTTTAATAACTATCTCAAAAATTATCGCTCTGATGCAAACAACTGATGAGTTATCTACTTAAATATGATGAACAAAACGACTTACGTATTTTAAACATGCTAACCTTTAGCCCGGTAAGCAAATTAAAAAAAAAAACGCAATATGTAGGCTACAAGAGAACGGAGACGTCGAGTAACCAAAACAAATGCGTTAAACAAATTCGTACACGTTATTTATCAATTTAACTCTAGAATTAAAGGGTATACAAAGAGAAACAACGTTTGACAACCTTTAAACAGTATTAATAACTATCTCAAAAATTATCGCTCTGATGCAAACAACTGATGAGTTATCTACTTAAATTTGTTGAACAAAACGACTTACGTATTTTAAACATGCTAACCTTTAGCCCGGTAAGCAAATTAAAAAAAAAACGCAATATGTAGGCTACACGAGAACGGAGACGTCGAGTAACCAAAACAAATGCGTTAAACAAATTCGTACACGTTATTTATAAATTTAACTCTAGAATTAAAGGATATACAACGAGAAACAACGTTTGACAACCTTTAAACAGTTTTAATAACTATCTCAAAAATTGTCGCTCTGATGCAAACAACTGATGAGTTATCTACTTAAATTTGTTGAACAAAACGACTTACGTATTTTAAGCATGCTAACCTTTAGCCCGGTAAGCAAATTAAAAAAAAAAAACGCAATATGTAGGCTACACGAGAACGGAGACGTCGAGTAACCAAAACAAATGCGTTAAACAAATTTGTACACGTTATTTATCAATTTAACTCTAGAATTAAAGGATATACAACGAGAAACAACGTTTGACAACCTTTAAACAGTTTTAATAACTATCTCAAAAATTATCGCTCTGATGCAAACAACTGATGAGTTATCTACTTAAATTTGATGAACAAAACGACTTACGTATTTTAAACATGCTAACCTTTAGCCCGGTAAGCAAATTTAAAAAAAACGCAATATGTAGGCTACACGAGAACGGAGACGTCGAGTAACCAAAACAAATGCGTTAAACAAATTCGTACACGTTATTTATCAATTTAACTCTAGAATTAAAGGATATACAACGAGAAACAACGTTTGACAACCTTTAAACAGTTTTAATAACTATCTCAAAAATTATCGCTCTGATGCAAACAACTGATGAGTTATCTACTTAAATTTGTTGAACAAAACGACTTACGTATTTTAAACATGCTAACCTTTAGCCCGGTAAGCAAATTAAAAAAAAAAACGCAATATGTAGGCTACACGAGAACGGAGACGTCGAGTAACAAAAACAAATTCGTTAAACAAATTCGTACACGTTATTTATCAATTTAACTCTAGAATTAAAGGATATACAACGAGAAACAACGTTTGACAACCTTTAAACAGTTTTAATAACTATCTCAAAAATTATCGCTCTGATGCAAACAACTGATGAGTTATCTACTTAAATATGATGAACAAAACGACTTACGTATTTTAAACATGCTAACCTTTAGCCCGGTAAGCAAATTAAAAAAAAAACGCAATATGTAGGCTACACGAGAACGGAGACGTCGAGTAACCAAAACAAATGCGTTTAACAAATTCGTACACGTTATTTATCAATTTAACTCTAGAATTAAAGGATATACAACGAGAAACAACGTTTGACAACCTTTAAACAGTTTTAATAACTATCTCAAAAATTGTCGCTCTGATGCAAACAACTGATGAGTTATCTACTTAAATTTGTTGAACAAAACGACTTACGTATTTTAAGCATGCTAACCTTTAGCCCGGTAAGCAAATTAAAAAAAAAAACGCAATATGTAGGCTACACGAGAACGGAGACGTCGAGTAACCAAAACAAATGCGTTAAACAAATTCGTACACGTTATTTATCAATTTAACTCTAGAATTAAAGGATATACAACGAGAAACAACGTTTGACAACCTTTAAAGAGTTTTAATAACTATCTCAAAAATTATCGCTCTGATGCAAACAACTGATGAGTTATCTTCTTAAATTTGTTGAACAAAACGACTTACGTATTTTAAGCATGCTAACCTTTAGCCCGGTAGGCAAATTAAAAAAAAACGCAATATGTAGGCTACACGAGAACGGAGACGTCGAGTAACCAAAACGAATGCGTTAAACAAATTCGTACACGTTATTTATCAATTTAACTCTAGAATTAAAGGATATACAACGAGAAACAACGTTTGACAACCTTTAAACAGTTTTAATAACTATCTCAAAAATTATCGCTCTGATGCAAACAACTGATGAGTTATCTACTTAAATTTGTTGAACAAAACGACTTACGTATTTTAAACATGCTAACCTTTAGCCCGGTAAGCAAATTAAAAAAAAAACGCAATATGTAGGCTACACGAGAACGGAGACGTCGAGTAACCAAAACAAATGCGTTAAACAAATTCGTACACGTTATTTATCAATTTAACTTTAGAATTAAAGGATATACAACGAGAAACAACCTTTGACAACCTTTAAACAGTTTTAATAACTATCTCAAAAATTATCGCTCTGATGCAAACAACTGATGAGTTATCTACTTAAATTTGATGAACAAAACGACTTACGTATTTTAAACATGCTAACCTTTAGCCCGGTAAGCAAATTAAAAAAAAAACGCAATATGTAGGCTACACGAGAACGGAGACGTCGAGTAACCAAAACAAATGCGTTAAACAAATTCGTACACGTTATTTATTAATTTAACTCTAGAATTAAAGGATATACAACGAGAAACAACGTTTGACAACCTTTAAACAGTTTTAATAACTATCTCAAAAATTATCGCTCTGATGCAAACAACTGATGAGTTATCTACTTAAATTTGATGAACAAAACGACTTACGTATTTTAAACATGCAAACCTTTAGCCCGGTAAGCAAATTAAAAAAAAAAACGCAATATGTAGGCTACACGAGAACGGAGACATCGAGTAACCAAAACAAATGCGTTAAACAAATTCGTACACGTTATTTATCAATTTAACTCTAGGATTAAAGGATATACAACGAGAAACAACGTTTGACAACCTTTAAACAGTTTTAATAACTATCTCAAAAATTGTCGCTCTGATGCAAACAACTGATGAGTTATCTACTTAAATTTGTTGAACAAAACGACTTACGTATTTTAAACATGCTAACCTTTAGCCCGGTAAGCAAATTAAAAAAAAAACGCAATATGTAGGCTACACGAGAACGGAGACGTCGAGTAACCAAAACAAATGCGTTAAACAAATTCGTACACGTTATTTATCAATATAACTCTAGAATTAAAGGATATACAACGAGAAACAACGTTTGACAACCTTTAAACAGTTTTAATAACTATCTCAAAAATTGTCGCTCTGATGCAAACAACTGATGAGTTATCTACTCAAATTTGTTGAACAAAACGACTTGCGTATTTTAAACATGCTAACCTTTAGCCCGGTAAGAAAATTAAAAAAAAAAACGCAATATGTAGGCTACACGAGAACGGAGACGTCGAGTAACCAAAACAAATGCGTTAAACAAATTCGTACACGTTATTTATCAATTTAACTCTAGAATTAAAGGATATACAACGAGAAACAACGTTTGACAACCTTTAAACAGTTTTAGTAACTATCTCAAAAATTATCGCTCTGATGCAAACAATTGATGAGTTATCTACTTAAATTTGATGAACAAAACGACTTACGTATTTTAAACATGCTAACCTTTAGCCCGGTAAGCAAATTAAAAAAAAAACGCAATATGTGGGCTACACGAGAACGGAGACGTCGAGTAACCAAAACAAATGCGTTAAACAAATTCGTACACGTTATTTATCAATTTAACTCTAGAATTAAAGGATATACAACGAGAAACAACGTTTGACAACCTTTAAACAGTTTTAATAACTATCTCAAAAATTATCGCTCTGATGCAAACAACTGATGAGTTATCTACTTAAATTTGATGAACAAAACGACTTACGTATTTTAAACATGCTAACCTTTAGCCCGGTAAGCAAATTTAAAAAAAAAACGCAATATGTAGGCTACACGAGAACGGAGACGTCGAGTAACCAAAACAAATGCGTTAAACAAATTCGTACACGTTATTTATCAATTTAACTCTAGAATTAAAGGATATACAACGAGAAACAACGTTTGACAACCTTTAAACAGTTTTAATAACTATCTCAAAAATTGTCGCTCTGATGCAAACAACTGATGAGTTATCTACTTAAATTTGTTGAACAAAACGACTTACGTATTTTAAACATGCTAACCTTTAGCCGGTAAGCAAATTAAAAAAAAAAACGCAATATGTAGGCTACACGAGAACGGAGACGTCGAGTAACCAAAACAAATGCGTTAAACAAATTCGTACACGTTATTTATCAATTTAACTCTAGAATTAAAGGATATACAACGAGAAACAACGTTTGACAACCTTTAAACAGTTTTAGTAACTATCTCAAAAATTATCGCTCTGATGCAAACAACTGATGAGTTATCTACTTAAATTTGATGAACAAAACGACTTACGTATTTTAAACATGCTAACCTTTAGCCCGGTAAGCAAATTTAAAAAAAAACGCAATATGTAGGCTACACGAGAACGGAGACGTCGAGTAACCAAAACAAATGCGTTAAACAAATTCGTACACGTTATTTATCAATTTAACTCTAGAATTAAAGGATATACAACGAGAAACAACGTTTGACAACCTTTAAACAGTTTTAATAACTATCTCAAAAATTATCGCTCTGATGCAAACAACTGATGAGTTATCTACTTAAATTTGATGAACAAAACGACTTACGTATTTTAAACATGCTAACCTTTAGCCCGGTAAGCAAATTTAAAAAAAAACGCAATATGTAGGCTACACGAGAACGGAGACGTCGAGTAACCAAAACAAATGCGCTAAACAAATTCGTACACGTTATTTATCAATTTAACTCTAGAATTAAAGGATATACAACGAGAAACAACGTTTGACAACCTTTAAACAGTTTTAATAACTATCTCAAAAATTGTCGCTCTGATGCAAACAACTGATGAGTTATCTACTTAAATTTGATGAACAAAACGACTTACGTATTTTAAACATGCTAACCTTTAGCCCGGTAAGCAAATTAAAAAAAAAAACGCAATATGTAGGCTACACGAGAACGGAGACGTCGAGTAACCAAAACAAATGCGTTAAACAAATTCGTACACGTTATTTATCAATTTAACTCTAGAATTAAAGGATATACAACGAGAAACAACGTTTGACAACCTTTAAACAGTTTTAATAACTATCTCAAAAATTGTCGCTCTGATGCAAACAACTGATGAGTTATCTACTTAAATTTGATGAACAAAACGACTTACGTATTTTAAACATGCTAACCTTTAGCCCGGTAAGCAAATTAAAAAAAAAACGCAATATGTAGGCTACACGAGAACGGAGACGTCGAGTAACCAAAACAAATGAGTTAAACAAATTCGTACACGTTATTTATCAATTTAACTCTAGAATTAAAGGATATACAACGAGAAACAACGTTTGACAACCTTTAAACAGTTTTAATAACTATCTCAAAAATTATCGCTCTGATGCAAACAACTGATGAGTTATCTACTTAAATTTGATGAACAAAACGACTTACGTATTTTAAACATGCTAACCTTTAGCCCGGTAAGCAAATTAAAAAAAAAACGCAATATGTAGGCTACACGAGAACGGAGACGTCGAGTAACCAAAACAAATGCGTTAAACAAATTCGTACACGTTATTTATTAATTTAACTCTAGAATTAAAGGATATACAACGAGAAACAACGTTTGACAACCTTTAAACAGTTTTAATAACTATCTCAAAAATTATCGCTCTGATGCAAACAACTGATGAGTTATCTACTTAAATTTGATGAACAAAACGACTTACGTATTTTAAACATGCAAACCTTTAGCCCGGTAAGCAAATTAAAAAAAAAACGCAATATGTAGGCTACACGAGAACGGAGACGTCGAGTAACCAAAACAAATGCGTTAAACAAATTCGTACACGTTATTTATCAATTTAACTCTAGGATTAAAGGATATACAACGAGGAACAACGTTTGACAACCTTTAAACAGTTTTAATAACTATCTCAAAAATTGTCGCTCTGATGCAAACAACTGATGAGTTATCTACTTAAATTTGTTGAACAAAACGACTTACGTATTTTAAACATGCTAACCTTTAGCCCGGTAAGCAAATTAAAAAAAAACGCAATATGTAGGCTACACGAGAACGGAGACGTCGAGTAACCAAAACAAATGCGTTAAACAAATTCGTACACGTTATTTATCAATATAACTCTAGAATTAAAGGATATACAACGAGAAACAACGTTTGACAACCTTTAAACAGTTTTAATAACTATCTCAAAAATTGTCGCTCTGATGCAAACAACTGATGAGTTATCTACTCAAATTTGTTGAACAAAACGACTTACGTATTTTAAACATGCTAACCTTTAGGCCGGTAAGCAAATTAAAAAAAAAACGCAATATGTAGGCTACACGAGAACGGAGACGTCGAGTAACCAAAACAAATGCGTTAAACAAATTCGTACACGTTATTTATCAATTTAACTCTAGAATTAAAGGATATACAACGAGAAACAACGTTTGACAACCTTTAAACAGTTTTAGTAACTATCTCAAAAATTATCGCTCTGATGCAAACAATTGATGAGTTATCTACTTAAATTTGATGAACAAAACGACTTACGTATTTTAAACATGCTAACCTTTAGCCCGGTAAGCAAATTAAAAAAAAAACGCAATATGTGGGCTACACGAGAACGGAGACGTCGAGTAACCAAAACAAATGCGTTAAACAAATTCGTACACGTTATTTATCAATTTAACTCTAGAATTAAAGGATATACAACGAGAAACAACGTTTGACAACCTTTAAACAGTCTTAATAACTATCTCAAAAATTATCGCTCTGATGCAAACAACTGATGAGTTATCTACTTAAATATGATGAACAAACGACTTACGTATTTTAAACATGCTAACCTTTAGCCCGGTAAGCAAATTAAAAAAAAAACGCAATATGTAGGCTACACGAGAACGGAGACGTCGAGTAACCAAAACAAATGCGTTAAACAAATTCGTACACGTTATTTATCAATTTAACTCTAGAATTAAAGGATATACAACGAGAAACAACGTTTGACAACCTTTAAACAGTTTTAATAACTATCTCAAAAATTATCGCTCTGATGCAAACAACTGATGAGTTATCTACTTAAATTTGATGAACAAAACGACTTACGTATTTTAAACATGCTAACCTTTAGCCCGGTAAGCAAATTTAAAAAAAAAACGCAATATGTAGGCTACACGAGAACGGAGACGTCGAGTAACCAAAACAAATGCGTTAAACAAATTCGTACACGTTATTTATCAATTTAACTCTAGAATTAAAGGATATACAACGAGAAACAACGTTTGACAAACTTTAAACAGTTTTAATAACTATCTCAAAAATTGTCGCTCTGATGCAAACAACTGATGAGTTACCTACTTAAATTTGTTGAACAAAACGACTTACGTATTTTAAACATGCTAACCTTTAGCCGGTAAGCAAATTAAAAAAAAAAAACGCAATATGTAGGCTACACGAGAACGGAGACGTCGAGTAACCAAAACAAATGCGTTAAACAAATTCGTACACGTTATTTATCAATTTAACTCTAGAATTAAAGGATATACAACGAGAAACAACGTTTGACAACCTTTAAACAGTTTTAGTAACTATCTCAAAAATTATCGCTCTGATGCAAACAACTGATGAGTTATCTACTTAAATTTGATGAACAAAACGACTTACGTATTTTAAACATGCTAACCTTTAGCCCGGTAAGCAAATTTAAAAAAAAAACGCAATATGTAGGCTACACGAGAACGGAGACGTCGAGTAACCAAAACAAATGCGTTAAACAAATTCGTACACGTTATTTATCAATTTAACTCTAGAATTAAAGGATATACAACGAGAAACAACGTTTGACAACCTTTAAACAGTTTTAATAACTATCTCAAAAATTATCGCTCTGATGCAAACAACTGATGAGTTATCTACTTAAATTTGATGAACAAAACGACTTACGTATTTTAAACATGCTAACCTTTAGCCCGGTAAGCAAATTAAAAAAAAAACGCAATATGTAGGCTACACGAGAACGGAGACGTCGAGTAACCAAAACAAATGCGTTAAACAAATTCGTACACGTTATTTATCAATTTAACTCTAGAATTAAAGGATATACAACGAGAAACAACGTTTGACAACCTTTAAACAGTTTTAATAACTATCTCAAAAATTGGCGCTCTGATGCAAACAACTGATGAGTTATCTACTTAAATTTGTTGAACAAAACGACTTACGTATTTTAAACATGCTAACCTTTAGCCCGGTAAGCAAATTAAAAAAAAAAAACGCAATATGTAGGCTACACGAGAACGAAGACGTCGAGTAACCAAAACAAATGCGTTAAACAAATTCGTACACGTTATTTATCAATTTAACTCTAGAATTAAAGGATATACAACGAGAAACAACGTTTGACAACCTTTAAACAGTTTTAATAACTATCTCAAAAATTGTCGCTCTGATGCAAACAACTGATGAGTTATCTACTTAAATTTGATGAACAAAACGACTTACGTATTTTAAACATGCTAACCTTTAGCCCGGTAAGCAAATTAAAAAAAAAAACGCAATATGTAGGCTACACGAGAGCGGAGACGTCGAGTAACCAAAACAAATGCGTTAAAAAAATTCGTACACGTTATTTATCAAATTAACTCTAGAATTAAAGGATATACAACGAGAAACAACGTTTTACAACCTTTAAACAGTTTTAATAACTATCTCAAAAATTATCGCTCTGATGCAAACAACTGATGAGTTATCTACTTAAATTTGTTGAACAAAACGACTTACGTATTTTAAACATGCTAACCTTTAGCCGGTAAGCAAATTAAAAAAAAAAACGCAATATGTAGGCTACACGAGAACGGAGACGTCGAGTAACCAAAACAAATGCGTTAAACAAATTCGTACACGTTATTTATCAATTTAACTCTAGAATTAAAGGATATACAACGAGAAACAACGTTTGACAACCTTTAAACAGTTTTAATAACTATCTCAAAAATTATCGCTCTGATGCAAACAACTGATGAGTTATCTACTTAAATATGATGAACAAAACGACTTACGTATTTTAAACATGCTAACCTTTAGCCCGGTAAGCAAATTAAAAAAAAAAACGCAATATGTAGGCTACACGAGAACGGAGACGTCGAGTAACCAAAACAAATGCGTTAAACAAATTCGTACACGTTATTTATCAATTTAACTCTAGAATTAAAGGATATACAACGAGAAACAACGTTTGACAACCTTCAAACAGTTTTAATAACTATCTCAAAAATTATCGCTCTGATGCAAACAACTGATGAGTTATCTACTTAAATTTGATGAAAAAAACGACTTACGTATTTTAAACATGCTAACCTTTAGCCCGGTAAGCAAATTTAAAAAAAAACGCAATATGTAGGCTACACGAGAACGGAGACGTCGAGTAACCAAAACAAATGCGTTAAACAAATTCGTACACGTTATTTATCAATTTAACTCTAGAATTAAAGGATATACAACGAAAAAACAACGTTTGACAACCTTTAAACAGTTTTAATAACTATCTCAAAAATTATCGCTCTGATGCAAACAATTGATGAGTTATCTACTTAAATATGATGAACAAAACGGCTTACGTATTTTAAACATGCTAACCTTTAGCCCGGTAAGCAAATTAAAAAAAAAAACGCAATATGTAGGCTACACGAGAACGGAGACGTCGAGTAACCAAAACAAATGCGTTAAACAAATTCGTACACGTTATTTATCAATTTAACTCTAGAATTAAAGGATATACAACGAGAAACAACGTTTGACAACCTTTAAACAGTTTTAATAACTATCTCAAAAATTGTCGCTCTGATGCAAACAACTGATGAGTTATCTACTTAAATATGATGAACAAAACGACTTACGTATTTTAAACATGCTAACCTTTAGCCCGGTAAGCAAATTAAAAAAAAAACGCAATATGTAGGCTACACGAGAACGGAGACGTCGAGTAACCAAAACAAATGCGTTAAACAAATTCGTACACGTTATTTATCAATTTAACTCTAGAATTAAAGGATATACAACGAGAAACAACGTTTGACAACCTTTAAACAGTTTTAATAACTATCTCAAAAATTATCGCTCTGATGCAAACAACTGATGAGTTATCTACTTAAATATGATGAACAAAACGACTTACGTACTTTAAACATGCTAACCTTTAGCCCGGTAAGCAAATTAAAAAAAAAACGCAATATGTAGGCTACACGAGAACGGAGACGTCGAGTAACCAAAACAAATGCGTTAAACAAATTCGTACACGTTATTTATCAATTTAACTCTAGAATTAAAGGATATACAACGAGAAACAACGTTTGACAACCTTTAAACAGTTTTAATAACTATCTCAAAAATTGTCGCTCTGATGCAAACAACTGATGAGTTATCTACTTAAATTTGATGAACAAAACGACTTACGTATTTTAAACATGCTAACCTTTAGCCCGGTAAGCAAATTAAAAAAAAAAACGCAATATGTAGGCTACACGAGAACGGAGACGTCGAGTAACCAAAACAAATGCGTTAAACAAATTCGTACACGTTATTTATCAAATTAACTCTAGAATTAAAGGATATACAACGAGAAACAACGTTTTACAACCTTTAAACAGTTTTAATAACTATCTCAAAAATTATCGCTCTGATGCAAACAACTGATGAGTTATCTACTTAAATTTGTTGAACAAAACGACTTACGTATTTTAAACATGCTAACCTTTAGCCGGTAAGCAAATTAAAAAAAAAAACGCAATATGTAGGCTACACGAGAACGGAGACGTCGAGTAACCAAAACAAATGCGTTAAACAAATTCCTACACGTTATTTATCAATTTAACTCTAGAATTAAAGGATATACAACGAGAAACAACGTTTGACAACCTTTAAACAGTTTTAATAACTATCTCAAAAATTATCGCTCTGATGCAAACAACTGATGAGTTATCTACTTAAATATGATGAACAAAACGACTTACGTATTTTAAACATGCTAACCTTTAGCCCGGTAAGCAAATTAAAAAAAAAAACGCAATATGTAGGCTACACGAGAACGGAGACGTCGAGTAACCAAAACAAATGCGTTAAACAAATTCGTACACGTTATTTATCAATTTAACTCTAGAATTAAAGGATATACAACGAGAAACAACGTTTGACAACCTTCAAACAGTTTTAATAACTATCTCAAAAATTATCGCTCTGATGCAAACAACTGATGAGTTATCTACTTAAATTTGATGAGAAAAACGACTTACGTATTTTAAACATGCTAACCTTTAGCCCGGTAAGCAAATTAAAAAAAAAAACGCAATATGTAGGCTACACGAGAACGGAGACGTCGAGTAACCAAAACAAATGCGTTAAACAAATTCGTACACGTTATTTATCAATTTAACTCTAGAATTAAAGGATATACAACGAGAAACAACGTTTGACAACCTTTAAACAGTTTTAATAACTATCTCAAAAATTATCGCTCTGATGCAAACAACTGATGAGTTATCTACTTAAATATGATGAACAAAACGGCTTACGTATTTTAAACATGCTAACCTTTAGCCCGGTAAGCAAATTAAAAAAAAAACGCAATATGTAGGCTACACGAGAACGGAGACGTCGAGTAACCAAAACAAATGCGTTAAACAAATTCGTACACGTTATTTATCAATTTAACTCTAGAATTAAAGGATATACAACGAGAAACAACGTTTGACAACCTTTAAACAGTTTTAATAACTATCTCAAAAATTGTCGCTCTGATGCAAAAAACTGATGAGTTATCTACTTAAATATGATGAACAAAACGACTTACGTATTTTAAACATGCTAACCTTTAGCCCGGTAAGCAAATTAAAAAAAAAACGCAATATGTAGGCTACACGAGAACGGAGACGTCGAGTAACCAAAACAAATGCGTTAAACAAATTCGTACACGTTATTTATCAATTTAACTCTAGAATTAAAGGATATACAACGAGAAACAACGTTTGACAACCTTTAAACAGTTTTAATAACTATCTCAAAAATTATCGCTCTGATGCAAACAACTGATGAGTTATCTACTTAAATATGATGAACAAAACGACTTACGTATTTTAAACATGCTAACCTTTAGCCCGGTAAGCAAATTAAAAAAAAAACGCAATATGTAGGCTACACGAGAACGGAGACGTCGAGTAACCAAAACAAATGCGTTAAACAAATTCGTACACGTTATTTATCAATTTAACTCTAGAATTAAAGGATATACAACGAGAAACAACGTTTGACAACCTTTAAACAGTTTTAAAAACTATCTCAAAAATTATCGCTCTGATGCAAACAACTGATGAGTTATCTACTTAAATTTGATGAACAAAACGACTTACGTATTTTAAACATGCTAACCTTTAGCCCGGTAAGCAAATTAAAAAAAAAACGCAATATGTAGGCTACACGAGAACGGAGACGTCGAGTAACCAAAACAAATGCGTTAAACAAATTCGTACACGTTATTTATCAATTTAACTCTAGAATTAAAGGATATACAACGAGAAACAACGTTTGACAACCTTTAAACAGTTTTAATAACTATCTCAAAAATTATCGCTCTGATGCAAACAACTGATGAGTTATCTACTTAAATTTGATGAACAAAACGACTTACGCATTTTAAACATGCTAACCTTTAGCCCGGTAAGCAAATTAAAAAAAAAACGCAATATGTAGGCTACACGAGAACGGAGACGTCGAGTAACCAAAACAAATGCGTTAAACAAATTCGTACACGTTATTTATCAATTTAACTCTAGAATTAAAGGATATACAACGAGAAACAACGTTTGACAACCTTTAAACAGTTTTAATAACTATCTCAAAAATTATCGCTCTGATGCAAACAACTGATGAGTTATCTACTTAAATTTGATGAACAAAACGACTTACGTATTTTAAACATGCTAACCTTTAGCCCGGTAAGCAAATTAAAAAAAAAAACGCAATATGTAGGCTACACGAGAACGGAGACGTCGAGTAACCAAAACAAATGCGTTAAACAAATTCGAACACGTTATTTATCAATTTAACTCTAGAATTAAAGGATATACAACGAGAAACAACGTTTGACAACCTTTAAACAGTTTTAATAACTATCTCAAAAATTATCGCTCTGATGCAAACAACTGATGAGTTATCTACTTAAATTTGTTGAACAAAACGACTTACGTATTTTAAACATGCTAACCTTTAGCCCGGTAAGCAAATTAAAAAAAAAACGCAATATGTAGGCTACACGAGAACGGAGACGTCGAGTAACCAAAACAAATGCGTTAAACAAATTCGTACACGTTATTTATCAATTTAACTCTAGAATTAAGGGATATACAACGAGAAACAACGTTTGACAACCTTTAAACAGTTTTAATAACTATCTCAAAAATTATTGCTCTGATGCAAACAACTGATGAGTTATCTACTTAAATATGATGAACAAAACGACTTACGTATTTTAAACATGCTAACCTTTAGCCCGGTAAGCAAATTAAAAAAAAAACGCAATATGTAGACTACACGAGAACGGAGACGTCGAGTAACCAAAACAAATGCGTTAAACAAATTCGTACACGTTATTTATCAATTTAACCCTAGAATTAAAGGATATACAACGAGAAACAACGTTTGACAACCTTTAAACAGTTTTAATAACTATCTCAAAAATTATCGCTCTGATGCAAACAACTGATGAGTTATCTACTTAAATATGATGAACAAAACGACTTACGTATTTTAAACATGCTAACCTTTAGCCCGGTAAGCAAATTAAAAATAAAACGCAATATGTAGGCTACACGAGAACGGAGACGTCGAGTAACCAAAACAAATGCGTTAAACAAATTCGTACACGTTATTTATCAATTTAACTCTAGAATTAAAGGATATACAACGAGAAACAACGTTTGACAACCTTTAAACAGTTTTAATAACTATCTCAAAAATTATCGCTCTGATGCAAACAACTGATGAGTTATCTACTTAAATATGATGAACAAAACGGCTTACGTATTTTAAACATGCTAACCTTTAGCCCGGTAAGCAAATTAAAAAAAAAACGCAATATGTAGGCTACACGAGAACGGAGACGTCGAGTAACCAAAACAAATGCGTTAAACAAATTCGTACACGTTATTTATCAATTTAACTCTAGAATTAAAGGATATACAACGAGAAACAACGTTTGACAACCTTTAAACAGTTTTAATAACTATCTCAAAAATTGTCGCTCTGATGCAAAAAACTGATGAGTTATCTACTTAAATATGATGAACAAAACGACTTACGTATTTTAAACATGCTAACCTTTAGCCCGGTAAGCAAATTAAAAAAAAAACGCAATATGTAGGCTACACGAGAACGGAGACGTCGAGTAACCAAAACAAATGCGTTAAACAAATTCGTACATGTTATTTATCAATTTAACTCTAGAATTAAAGGATATACAACGAGAAACAACGTTTGACAACCTTTAAACAGTTTTAATAACTATCTCAAAAATTATCGCTCTGATGCAAACAACTGATGAGTTATCTACTTAAATATGATGAACAAAACGACTTACGTATTCTAAACATGCTAACCTTTAGCCCGGTAAGCAAATTAAAAAAAAAACGCAATATGTAGGCTACACGAGAACGGAGACGTCGAGTAACCAAAACAAATGCGTTAAACAAATTCGTACACGTTATTTATCAATTTAACTCTAGAATTAAAGGATATACAACGAGAAACAACGTTTGACAACCTTTAAACAGTTTTAAAAACTATCTCAAAAATTATCGCTCTGATGCAAACAACTGATGAGTTATCTACTTAAATTTGATGAACAAAACGACTTACGTATTTTAAACATGCTAACCTTTAGCCCGGTAAGCAAATTAAAAAAAAAACGCAATATGTAGGCTACACGAGAACGGAGACGTCGAGTAACCAAAACAAATGCGTTAAACAAATTCGTACACGTTATTTATCAATTTAACTCTAGAATTAAAGGATATACAACGAGAAACAACGTTTGACAACCTTTAAACAGTTTTAATAACTATCTCAAAAATTATCGCTCTGATGCAAACAACTGATGAGTTATCTACTTAAATTTGATGAACAAAACGACTTACGCATTTTAAACATGCTAACCTTTAGCCCGGTAAGCAAATTAAAAAAAAAACGCAATATGTAGGCTACACGAGAACGGAGACGTCGAGTAACCAAAACAAATGCGTTAAACAAATTCGTACACGTTATTTATCAATTTAACTCTAGGATTAAAGGATATACAACGAGAAACAACGTTTGACAACCTTTAAACAGTTTTAATAACTATCTCAAAAATTGTCGCTCTGATGCAAACAACTGATGAGTTATCTACTTAAATTTGATGAACAAAACGACTTACGTATTTTAAACATGCTAACCTTTAGCCCGGTAAGCAAATTAAAAAAAAACGCAATATGTAGGCTACACGAGAACGGAGACGTCGAGTAACCAAAACAAATGCGTTAAACAAATTCGTACACGTTATTTATTAATTTAACTCTAGAATTAAAGGATATACAACGAGAAACAACGTTTGACAACCTTTAAACAGTTTTAATAACTATCTCAAAAATTATCGCTCTGATGCAAACAACTGATGAGTTATCTACTTAAATTTGATGAACAAAACGACTTACGTATTTTAAACATGCAAACCTTTAGCCCGGTAAGCAAATTAAAAAAAAACGCAATATGTAGGCTACACGAGAACGGAGACATCGAGTAACCAAAACAAATGCGTTAAACAAATTCGTACACGTTATTTATCAATTTAACTCTAGGATTAAAGGATATACAACGAGAAACAACGTTTGACAACCTTTAAACAGTTTTAATAACTATCTCAAAAATTGTCGCTCTGATGCAAACAACTGATGAGTTATCTACTTAAATTTGTTGAACAAAACGACTTACGTATTTTAAACATGCTAACCTTTAGCCCGGTAAGCAAATTAAAAAAAAAACGCAATATGTAGGCTACACGAGAACGGAGACGTCGAGTAACCAAAACAAATGCGTTAAACAAATTCGTACACGTTATTTATCAATATAACTCTAGAATTAAAGGATATACAACGAGAAACAACGTTTGACAACCTTTAAACAGTTTTAATAACTATCTCAAAAATTATCGCTCTGATGCAAACAACTGATGAGTTATCTACTTAAATTTGATGAACAAAACGACTTACGTATTTTAAACATGCTAACCTTTAGCCCGGTAAGCAAATTAAAAAAAAAACGCAATATGTAGGCTACACGAGAACGGAGACGTCGAGTAACCAAAACAAATGCGTTAAACAAATTCGTACACGTTATTTATCAATATAACTCTAGAATTAAAGGATATACAACGAGAAACAACGTTTGACAACCTTTAAACAGTTTTAATAACTATCTCAAAAATTATCGCTCTGATGCAAACAACTGATGAGTTATCTACTTAAATTTGATGAACAAAACGACTTACGTATTTTAAACATGCTAACCTTTAGCCCGGTAAGCAAATTAAAAAAAAAACGCAATATGTAGGCTACACGAGAACGGAGACATCGAGTAACCAAAACAAATGCGTTAAACAAATTCGTACACGTTATTTATCAATTTAACTCTAGGATTAAAGGATATACAACGAGAAACAACGTTTGACAACCTTTAAACAGTTTTAATAACTATCTCAAAAATTGTCGCTCTGATGCAAACAACTGATGAGTTATCTACTTAAATTTGTTGAACAAAACGACTTACGTATTTTAAACATGCTAACCTTTAGCCCGGTAAGCAAATTAAAAAAAAAACGCAATATGTAGGCTACACGAGAACGGAGACGTCGAGTAACCAAAACAAATGCGTTAAACAAATTCGTACACGTTATTTATTAATTTAACTCTAGAATTAAAGGATATACAACGAGAAACAACGTTTGACAACCTTTAAACAGTTTTAATAACTATCTCAAAAATTATCGCTCTGATGCAAACAACTGATGAGTTATCTACTTAAATTTGATGAACAAAACGACTTACGTATTTTAAACATGCTAACCTTTAGCCCGGTAAGCAAATTAAAAAAAAAACGCAATATGTAGGCTACACGAGAACGGAGACGTCGAGTAACCAAAACAAATGCGTTAAACAAATTCGTACACGTTATTTATCAATTTAACTCTAGAATTAAAGGATATACAACGAGAAACAACGTTTGACAACCTTTAAAGAGTTTTAATAACTATCTCAAAAATTATCGCTCTGATGCAAACAACTGATGAGTTATCTTCTTAAATTTGTTGAACAAAACGACTTACGTATTTTAAGCATGCTAACCTTTAGCCCGGTAGGCAAATTAAAAAAAAACGCAATATGTAGGCTACACGAGAACGGAGACGTCGAGTAACCAAAACGAATGCGTTAAACAAATTCGTACACGTTATTTATCAATTTAACTCTAGAATTAAAGGATATACAACGAGAAACAACGTTTGACAACCTTTAAACAGTTTTAATAACTATCTCAAAAATTATCGCTCTGATGCAAACAACTGATGAGTTATCTACTTAAATTTGTTGAACAAAACGACTTACGTATTTTAAACATGCTAACCTTTAGCCCGGTAAGCAAATTAAAAAAAAAACGCAATATGTAGGCTACACGAGAACGGAGACGTCGAGTAACCAAAACAAATGCGTTAAACAAATTCGTACACGTTATTTATCAATTTAACTTTAGAATTAAAGGATATACAACGAGAAACAACCTTTGACAACCTTTAAACAGTTTTAATAACTATCTCAAAAATTATCGCTCTGATGCAAACAACTGATGAGTTATCTACTTAAATTTGATGAACAAAACGACTTACGTATTTTAAACATGCTAACCTTTAGCCCGGTAAGCAAATTAAAAAAAAAACGCAATATGTAGGCTACACGAGAACGGAGACGTCGAGTAACCAAAACAAATGCGTTAAACAAATTCGTACACGTTATTTATTAATTTAACTCTAGAATTAAAGGATATACAACGAGAAACAACGTTTGACAACCTTTAAACAGTTTTAATAACTATCTCAAAAATTATCGCTCTGATGCAAACAACTGATGAGTTATCTACTTAAATTTGATGAACAAAACGACTTACGTATTTTAAACATGCAAACCTTTAGCCCGGTAAGCAAATTAAAAAAAAAAACGCAATATGTAGGCTACACGAGAACGGAGACATCGAGTAACCAAAACAAATGCGTTAAACAAATTCGTACACGTTATTTATCAATTTAACTCTAGGATTAAAGGATATACAACGAGAAACAACGTTTGACAACCTTTAAACAGTTTTAATAACTATCTCAAAAATTGTCGCTCTGATGCAAACAACTGATGAGTTATCTACTTAAATTTGTTGAACAAAACGACTTACGTATTTTAAACATGCTAACCTTTAGCCCGGTAAGCAAATTAAAAAAAAAACGCAATATGTAGGCTACACGAGAACGGAGACGTCGAGTAACCAAAACAAATGCGTTAAACAAATTCGTACACGTTATTTATCAATATAA